>NC_057794.1:452935116-453224185 GCF_018294505.1 Triticum aestivum
AGTCATGTCTCCCTGCCACACACAAACTTGACATGTGCCCTATGACGTTCCGGTAGCTAGGTTAGTCGCCCTATATCTTTGACTTGCACACACACACAATTTCGATGGCTCTCTTCATCGATCTCGCACCCACCCACTTGATCCTCTCTTCGACTCTATCGATATCTATGACCCCTCCCTCTCTTCTCATGGATCGCCCGACCCTCTATATATGATATGGATAGGCCTCCATTTCACACACATTGCATGCAAAAATTTGTTTGAGATGTCATCGACACAAATTCCCACAAATACATTCACGAAATCAACCTACCCGCCCCCCCCAAAAAAAACAAAAAACACTCACGAACGCACAAGCCATTTGTCTAGGTTTGTATCTCTCTCTCTCTCACACACACACACGTAGGTGGGGAACGTGCACGAAGAGAAGAGGTGCACGCACGGAGCACGTACTCCCGTCTCTTTCCCAACCACACCCGCGCGGGTACACAGTTTAGCTCATTTCTGTACGAAAAGGCAGCCCACATGGTAATTTGACACGTGTACAGGTTGTCCACTAGATGGAGGGAGGATCGTCTACCACGGGTGAACAAACAAATTGCGACTTGACGCGTTATGTTAAAAAAGAGGCGAACCATGTGGGTCCTACCTTAGAGGCAAGGCTCTATACACTGGAGTACTTTTGATGTGTCCTGTCAACTCGTAGAACGAGGAGAAGCTTGTCTGTACGCCGTCTCCCCCGCCCACGGGCGCGGTGGCTCGCAGCATGAGGTGAAGCTTGCTTACTACGCCTTATGCCCGCTCCCTCACCCACGCGCACAGTGGCTCGCATGACGAGGAGAAAATTTTACTAGTACTCCCTCCGTTTACTCCTCGTCCCTACCTTGGTTAGAGAGATTTTCATATTGTTTGGAATATATGTCCTTTAGTAGATTTCAATATGAACTACTAGTACATACTCCAAACACTAATGTATATAGACGTATTTTAGAGTGTAGATTCACTCATTTTGCTCCGTATGTAGTCCATATTGAAACGGACGTAATAGTACACACTCTCCCTTGCCCCTCGACCCTCGCCACGTGGTGGACGTGCAGCAATTCATTCGGTCTCATATAGCCAAAACGATATATACTGCAGTACCATTATTGCTTGGCTTCCCAAAGAGGCAAAGAGCCAAGCGCAAAGTTAATAGTTTGGAGATGCCAAGCGCAAGGTCTATAGGAGAACGAGTAGTAGGTGTCACGTCATTTATAAATAAAGTTGTAGTGTGAGGTGGGCCATGTAATCACTGAGCCTGCGTGTTTTCACTGCTCTTGCACTCCTGCGCCGTAAGAATTGAGAAAATTTTAATCTAGTAGTACCTCCTTTCGTCGAAAGCGTGGGACATCCAGCGGTCCTACCACCTTAGTAATAATGACCAATGAGCCGTTAAATCACATAGGCCCAGCAGTAAGTTGGACGGACGAACCAACCATCACTCTTTAATCCGCTTCTCCCTTCAACGCAGGCACCAGTGAGAGGTCGCATCCGCTCTGCCCGGGCATGAATGCGGCACCGATTCTTTGGAGCGGCACTGACCGTTTCAGGCGGGAAGCGCGCGCGGGCGATGGAGGGGCTTTGGGTGGGCCAGGCTGGTCAGGAGCGGGCGTGGCAGCTATCCGCCTGTCCCTACCGGACGCTCGGAAACGAGAGGATGCACCGACTCTCGTGACTAAAATCGTACACTACACACCAGCTCTCTGTAGGAGTAGGTCGATATGTCGCTCTCTCTAACACACACATGTTGTTAAACACACACACGCACACATAGGTTCATAGAATAGGAAAATCATGCGAGTGCGAAGCCACGGGAAGTGAGATACAAATGGAGTACGTACAAGAAGAGAAGAGGTGACGAATATTCCATCCAACCTGGACTGAGGAGTAGTACTACCTTCGTCTAGGTGTTAAGTCATCCTACGGAAATCAGATATTCCCAAAATATTTAGGCATCGTCCATTAACTTCGCATCTCAATCCCCTCCTGGCCTTGTTGCTAGTGAGCGTTGTTACTTAGGGACCATTTGGATCCTTAGCAAGAATAGCTTATAGCATAGCCGGGCAAGGTTAGGCCTTTGGAACTGTTAAAATATGCTAGCTTTTGTGGGCCAGCTAGCTTGGGTGGGCTAGAAAAAACTTGCTGGCTCAGGAGAGCCAGATCGGCTCGCTTCCGACGACAAACTTCGCGTAGTAGTAACATAGACTAGTAACATATGCATGTTGTACTAGTCCAAGCTACTCACCACTATGACCAGCCTAAGCAATGTACCAAGCGCTCCTTACTCTGCCTTGTTATCTCCCCCAGAAACCCAATGCATGGAGCGCAGCTACACATTGATCAGTCAAGAAATCAAAGTCGGCTTGCATACGAGTTAATACGTGGCCCTGCATGGTAGCTAAAATGGCATCTCTTAGTTGTTTGGATTAATTGTTGTTGAGGGAGTCCGGGATTAGGGGGTCTCCGGACAGCCGGACTATATCCTTTGGCCGGATTGTTGGACTATGAAGATACAAGATTGAAGACTTTGTCTCGTGTCTGGATGGGACTCTACTTGGCGTGGAAAGCAAGCTAGACAATACGGATATGTATATCTCCTCCTTTGTAACCGACCTTGTGTAACCCTATCCCCCTCCGGTGTCTATATAAACCGGAGGGTTTTAGTCCGTAGGACAACATACAATCATACCATACAATAGCTTCTAGGGTTTAGCCTCTCCGATCTCGTGGTTGATCAACTCTTGTAATACTCACATCATCAAGAATAAATCAAGCAGGACGTAGGGTTTTACCTCCATCAAGAGGGCCCGAACCTGGGTAAAACATCATGTCCCCTACCTCGTGTTACCATCCGCCATAGACGCACAGTTCGGGACCCCCTGCCCGAGATCCGCCGGTTTTGACATTGACAGTTGCGTTTAGGGACAGAAATCAAGGCTTTGATTGGAGGAATGACCGGTCAAGTTTCTCCTTCTCCAATCTGCTTGCACCTTGGTCCAGCTGCACCTTCTAACGTGACTTATTACACCTAGACGGAGGGAGTCGTATGAGATACGGTAGCACACTGACTTAGGTCGAATACAAGTGCCCAAAATTGTGTGCATGTTATAATAAGGATTCACTTAAAATAGTACGTGAGCGAACAGAGGGATCAATTGGACAGTGTTCCCGAGCAGTAGCGAGATGTGTGAGGTAAGATACACTGCTGGCGCTTTTAGTTTTTCTTATTAATTTGTTTGTTTCACCCTCTGACTGGTGTGACCCAACATACTACGTGGAGAGAGGTAAGGAGACTAAGGCTGCATTATTTCTGCACCATTGTGGATAGTCTTACCACCAAAGCCACATGACACGATTATGATTTAAATCCCAATGACTCCCACACACACAAAAAAACACGGCATGCTTGTCACAGGAATGCAGGAATGTATAAAAGGTTATTTTCCTCTCGTTGAACATAATGGGAGGGTTGTGTAGCTGGTTAGCCTGTTCGCTCATCAAACTTGAGGTCTCGGGTTCGATAACTACACTTGAGCATAATTCGTGCCAGGAGGATTCTTTGACTGGTCAAATGGATGGATACGGAGCTATACGATCTCGTAGTGACCGTATAATCACCTCATCATGTATAAGTGCTACCTCTTGAGCACTGCGTTGGTTTTCCCTTGAAGAGGAAAGGGTGGTGCAGTAAAGCAGCGTAAGTATTTCCCTTAGTTTTTTAGAACCAAGGTATCAATCCAGTAGGAGATCACGCGCGAGTCACCTCGTACCTACACAAACAAATAAGAACCTCGCAACCAACGCGATAAAGGGGTTGTCAATCCCTTCATGGCCACTTGCAAGAGTGAGATCTGATAGAGATGATAATAATAAGATAAGAATTTTTGGTATTTTTATGATATAGATTGAAAGTAAAGATTGCAAAAGATAGATTGGAAACTTATATGATGGAAAATAGACTGGAGGGGCATAGGTTTCACTTGTGGCTTCTCTCAAGATAGCATTAGTATTACGGTGGGTGAAAAAATTACTGTCGAGCAATTGATAGAAAAGCGAATAATTATGAGAACATCTAGGCATGATCATGTATATAGGCATCACATCCGTGACAAGTAGACTGACTCCTGCCTGCATCTACTACTATTACTCCAGACATCGACCGCAATCCAGCATGCATCTAGAGTATTAAGTTCATAAGAACAGAGTAACGCCTTAAGAAAGATGACATGATGTAGAGGGATAAACTCATGCAATATGATATAAACCCCATCTTTTTATCCTCAATGGCAACAATACAATACGTGTTGTTTCCCTTTCTGTCACTGGGATCGAGCACCGCAGGATTGAACCCAAAGCTAAGCACTTCTCCCATTGCAAGTGAAAGGGTCGATATGGTTGACTAGAGGGGGGGTGAATAGGCAACTACCAATTTTTACTTTTCTTTACCAAATTAAACTTTGCATCAAAGTAGGTTGTCTAGATGTGCAACTAGGTGAGCAACCTATATGATGCAATAACAACAAGCATACAAGCAAGCAAGGGAAGAAACACTAAAGAGCTTGCACAAGTAAAGGTAAGAGATAACCAAGAGTGGATCCGGTGAAGACGAGGATGTGTTACCGAAGTTCCTTCCTTTTGAGGGGAAGTACGTCTCCGTTGGAGCGGTGTGGAGGCACAATGCTCCCCAAGAATCCACTAGGGCCACCGTATTCTCCTCACGCCCTCACACAATGTGAGATGCCATGATTCCACTATTGGTGCCCTTGAAGGCGGCGACCGAACCTTTACAAACAAGGTTGGGGCAATCTCCACAACTTAATCGGAGGCTCCCAACAAGACCACTGAGCTTCACCACAATGGACTATGGCTCCGTGGTGACCTCAACCATCTAGGGTGATCAAACACCCAAGAGTAACAAGATCCTCTAGGGATGAGTGGGGGAATCGAAAATTTCTTGGTGGAAGTGTAGATCGGGGCCTTCTCAACCACTCCCGAGCAAATCAACAAGTTTGATTGGCTAGAGAGATAGATCGGGCAAAAATGGAGCTTGGAGCATTTAATGCAGCTTGAGCAATAAATGGAGCTTGGGGGAGGAAGAGGTGAGTGAGAGAGAAGAAGGGGACTCCCTTTTATAGTGGGGGCAACAATCCCGTTGCCCCCACCAACCAGCCCCGCATAGGGCGGTACTACCGCTGAGAGGGGGCGGTACTACTGCCAGGACAGTGGTACTGCCGCGCTGAGGAGACTAGTAGGGAAAGGACCCAAATATGGTACTACCGCGGTGGTAGGGGCGGTACTACCGCTCCTGGAACGGTACTACCGCCTCTACAACCGTAACTAGTGCCGCAAAACCCGACATGAGAAAAAGACCTCTCGAATCGAGGCGGTAGGAGCCAGACTGCCCAGTGGTACTACGGTAGTGGGATCACGGGCGGTACTACCGCTGTGGAGCGGTACTGCCGCTTGTGACCCTTCGGCCGTACTACTGCAGGCAGTGCGGTACTACCGCTGGGGCGCGCGCGAGAGAGAGAGAATCTCTCAAAGATTCTGAGGACAAGGCGGAGGTGCTAGGCCCCCAGCGGTACTACTGTTGTGGAGCCACGGGCGGTACTACCGCTGTGGAGCGGTACTGCCGCTTGGCTCCTCAGCAGTACTACCGCTGGGTTGCGCGGTACTACCGCTTGGACCCAGACAGGACAAGGAAGAGAGGAGAGATCTCTTTAATGGAAAGGAGATGCTCGGAGGGTGAGAAGCTGATGTGTACGTGATGATTCCACCCATGCAATACCCCGGCGGACCCCCTCTTGATAGTACGGTGCCCTCTACGCAACTAGTCCACCAAGAAAGAAACGGAAGAGCTACACCGTCTTGAAATACACTCCGAGGGGAAGAAAGCGTCTCGTGCCAGGGGAGAATCTGTGAATTATTCAAAGCACAAGATTAGTCCGCAAACATGTTGTCATCAATCACCAAAACTACCTTGAGAGAGATATGCCGTAACAATCTCCCCCTTTTTGGTGGATTGATGACAACTAGCGATTTGCGCAAGGAAAAGAAATAAAACGAAGAAAACTAAGAACTACAAAATATAGACGGGCTCCCCCAGAATGTGTGCACCAAGATATGGCACGACACACACATTCGAATCAACACTCCCCCTATATTTTATAGTCCAACAATACTAAGCACAAGATATATGAGAGAAGAGAATAAATAGGACAAGCATGCATCTCATAATAAACTACAGTACTCTGAAAAGACATAAGTAATAAGGTAGCAATAGGGAGCATATGTCTCACACCATATGTCTAGAACTTAGGTCTCACACCAAACCAAACCAAATAAAGACACCGAGAGAACACACAGCAAGAAACCACAAGACGACTCAACGACTCAAAGCACGGCAATAACACAAATCCCTACACTCTCTCCCCATTTGGCAGCGAGACACCAAAAAGGGCAAAGAGTGACGCTACGACTCCAGGTGATGGGAAGAAGACGATCTCGAACATCACATCTCTGCATCTTCATCGTGGGTCGAAAACTGCTCGGCATCAGAGTCGGTCCAATGGCAATTCTGATGAATCCAGTCCTCCTCTTCAATGATCTGACCCTGAGACCCACTGGCAACTGTTGCTCCCATCTGACGCATGAGATCCTTCTGGCGCGTCCTGGCATGCTTCTCCGCCACACAAGTCATGTACTGACCATGAGACTCCATGCAGAAAAGCTTCTTCATCTTGCGCTTAAGCTTCTGCGCCCACGACGGTTCTGTACTAGAGGGGCCAAAGTCCTCCTCATGATCATCAGTAGCAGCCCCACCCTCAGTCCCCATGGCAGCAGCAGCAGACGGACCCCCTGTGGCAGCAGTAGCAGATGGACCCCCTGTGTGAGGCTCTGTCCAATTGTCCTTCTTCCTCAGATGCTTGATCTCATGAGAAACCAAGTCTCCAGTTTCTAGCAACACTCTGGGATAAGTCTGTGCCCAGGCCCTCTCGATGAGCCTCATGATGAATGGACCATATATAGGGCACTTGCGCTCAGACACGACAGAGAGAAGTTCATACCACATGACATGAGAAATATCCAGGCTCTCTTCTGTGCTTGCTTCCTTCTCGTGCTGACTGAAAAGGAGCATGTCCACGAGGTAAGAGTGGACCATATCCAGATTCCCGATCCGAGGGAAGAGAGTCTCACGGAAGATGCGATGAAAAATGTCCAGATACGGAGACAACTCATAGGTCTTCTTCTCAGTTACTGGGTGAACTTTCACAGTGCAGTAGGGCCAAAGGGCTTGCTTGTGGGTGGACGTAGCGTTGTGGTGAGGGCGGAAACCGACAGAGTCTCAAGCCCGTGATCCACCACATCAAGTAACTCCATGAAAGCCTTCCACTTGACCGAATGCAGCTTGCCATTGGTCATCCATGTCAGAGTCCTCTCGACATCCGTCCCAAGATGGACGGTGGCATAGAATTGAGCCACTAAATCTGCATCGAAATCCTTGTTGAATTGCATGATCCTGAGAATGTTCAGCAGAGTGCACATCTGAAGGGCTTCGCCAAAGTACTCCGGGTCCTTCTCCATAGCATCAGTGTCAATGGAGCGAACATCAACAAAAAGATTCTTCTTGGCCTTGATCACATCAAAGTAGATGGCAAACTGAAAACGGTTCCAGAACGGGCGGTTGACCAAAGTGGGTTCTTGGTCCACCGCATAGGGGTTGCGGCGACGCTTCTCCCAAAACTCCTTGTTGGTCATCTCAGTCACAGTCTTCCCCTTTGGCTTGTTGGCGGATCGCTCCAATTGCTGAGGAGGTGGAGGAACACTTGCAGATGCACTTGCTGGAGGCGGTTGGGTGCTCGAGGAACCACCGGCTGGCTCTGAGGTGCGGTAGCGTTTTGATTTAGCACGCCCGGGGTTGATACGGCGACCTTGCTGCTCGGAATGGTCATCACCTGGAGCCAAACACAAGAACACGCAAAACAACCAGAAAGAACAAGCATAAGCCAACGAACTCAACAAAAATGATCAAGGTAAGGCAGGAAAATGATGGAATTTGGCATGCAGCGGTAGTACCGTGACATGCCCGAGGTAGTACCGCCCCAAAGGGAGCGGTAGTACCGCTGTTGGTCAAGCGGTAGTACCGCTTCAAAGAGAGTGGTAGTACTGCTCGAGGCGGAGAAACAACAGTTTCCTACAGCACGAGGCGGTGAAACAGCGGTTTCCTACTACCGTGGTCAGATCCGGCACTACCGGCCTACCAAATTCAAAAATAATCCTACCAAACTCTAATCAAGATAGTCTAGTTGCCTTCTCCAACCAACTCAAGCCTAGATTTAGCTAAAAATCTAGAGATGCAACCACCATTGCCCCTAAGAAACAAGAACTGAAAACGAGACAAAACGAAAGAAGGAACGGGGGCAATACCGGCTTCCGTGGCAAGAGAACAAGGTGGGGATCGACTCCACCAAAGGAAATGGAGAGGGACGCCCCGGAGACGGAGATCCGCCGGAGCCCTCCCGCGGCGAGTGGAGGCTGGAGAGAGGAAGAGAAAAGAGGGGGCGAAGTGAATGGGTATGGGGGAGAAGAAACCTCCCCCTGCCCCGACTTAACCCCCTGGTCCCATCCCTCAGCGGTAGTACCATGCTGGGGGCGGTAGTACCGCTAACAAGTAGTAGTACCGCGCACCAACAGCGGTAGTACCGCCCAGCACACCACGGCAACTAAACAAACAAGGCTTTTGCTCGACGGAAAGACAAAAACGGCAAGAGAAAGAGCACACCTGCAAACGACCCAGACACACCTCTTTAAAAGAGGGCGGTGGCCGAGGCCACCTATGTTTGAGTCAAAAGGTATGGCGCCGCGAAGATTTTAACCTTGGGACCATGACCAAAACTCGTCTTTGAAGCACAAGTACCATCAACAATGGCTAAAATGAAAGACTTGATCAATTTATGCATAATGGGGGGAGGGAGAGTTCATTGAGAGAACAACACTCCCCCTATGTCCATGCCTACACCTAAACTAGACAACAAAATGAGTGTGGTGGGGTGTGCAAGGGTTCAAGCCACATTGCTCAAATCAATGATATTTAGCTCATGCCTTAACTCGCGAAATCTTGCTTCATCCAAGGGCTTCGTGAAAATATCTGCAAGGTTGTCATGAGTGTTGACATAGTTGAGCTCGATCTCTCCTCGCCTAATGTGATCCCGGATGAAGTGATACCGAATCTCAATATGCTTCGTCTTGAAGTGTTGCACCGGGTTGAGGGAGATCTTGATGGCACTTTCATTGTCACACCAAAGAGGCACTTTGTCACAAGTGACACCATAATCCTTTAAAGTTTGCCTCATCCATAGGAGTAGTGCACAACAACTACCGGCGGCAACATACTCCGCCTTAGTGGACGAGAGAGACACACAACTTTGCTTTTTGGAAGACCAACTTACCAAAGAGCAACTAAGGAATTGGCACCCTCCAGAAGTGGACTTCCTATCCACTTTGTCTCCCGCCCAATTGGAATCCGAGTACCCTACAAGCTTGAAGTTTGATCCTCTTGGATACCATAAGCCAAAGTTTGGGGTATGAGCCAAATATTGAAAGATTCGTTTGACCGCCACATAGTGACTTTCCTTAGGTGCGGCTTGAAACCGTGCACAAATTCCCACACTCAACATGATGTCCGGTCTAGATGCACAAAGGTAAAGCAAGGATCCCATCATGGAGCAATATACCTTTTGATCCACCACTTTACCATTGGGATCTAAGTCAAGTTGGCACTTGTTGGGCATTGGAGTGGAGGTCGGCTTGACGTCACTTAGCTTGAATCTCTTGAGCATGTCTTGAGTGTATTTGGATTGATTGATGAAGGTTCCTTCTCTTCTTTGCTTCACTTTGAACCCTAGAAAGAACTTCAACTCTCCCATGAAGGACATCTCGAACTTTGAGGTCATGAGAGCGGCAAATTCCTCATTGAAAGCTTTGTTAGGGGAACCAAAGATAATATCTTCAACATATAATTGGCACACAAACAACTCCCCTTTGACCTTCTTAGTAAAAAAGAGTGGGGTCGATTAGCCCAACTTCAAAACCACGGTCTTGTAGCAACTCGGTAAGGTGGTCATACCACGCACGTGGGGCTTGTTTAAGGCCATAGAGTGCCTTATCGATTTGATACACATGATCGGGAAAGTAGGGATCCTCGAACCCGGGGGGTTGCTTGACGTAAACCAATTCATTAATAGGACCATTAAGAAAAGCACTCTTCACATCCATTTGTTGTAACTTAAAGTTATGATGAGAAGCATATGCAATCAACATGCGAATGGATTCAAGACGAGCAACGGGAGCAAAGGTTTCACCGTAGTCGATACCCTCGACTTGGGAGTAGCCTTGTGCTACCAAACGAGCCTTGTTGCGAATGATAATCCCATGGGCATCTTGCTTGTTCTTAAATATCCACTTGGTTCCTATGACATTGTGATTCCCAGTCGGTCCTGGCACCAATCTCCACACTTTGTTGCGCTCAAAGTTTTTGAGTTCTTCATGCATGGCATTGAGCCAATCCGGATCTTCTAGCGCTTCATAGACCTTGTGGGGTTCCACACAAGAGACAAACGTGTGATGCTCACAATAATTTGCTAATTGTCTACGAGTGCTTACCCCCTTTCTTAAGCTTCCAAGCACATTCGTCATGAGATGATCCTTGGTGGAGAGCTTGGAAGAAACCTTGGCGGCACGACGCTCTAATTCCTCCTCAGGGGTGAGACGAGGAGTGGTCACTTGATCATCTTGAGCGTCGTCTTGGACTTGTTCTTGTTCTTGAACTTGCTCGGAGGAGAGAACTTGACCTTGGGCATCAATTGATGTGTCAACACCGTCTTGAGCATGATCTTGCCCTTGGTCATGTTCTTGAGGATGAGGGCCTTCATGTTGTTCTTCGGAAGCGTGTGGGCCTTGGGTTGGTGATGGCTCCACTTGAGTGGAGCTTTGTCCTTCTCCTTCGGCCACAAGGGGTTCCTCAATGGGTAGGATAAAGCCAACACCCATTCTTCTTATGGCTTGGGGAGGAATTTCATCACCTACATCACAAGTGCCACTTTGCTCCACTTGGGAGCCGTTATTCTCATCAAACTCCATGTTACACGTCTCCTCAATAAGTCCCGTGGATTTATTGAGGACACTGTAAGCATGAGAGTTTGTAGCATAGCCAACAAATATGCCCTCATAAGCTCTAGCCTCAAATTTAGACAACCGAACACCTTTCTTGAGAATGAAACACTTACACCCGAATACCCGGAAGTACTTGAGGTTGGGCTTGTTACCGGGGAGTATCTCGTATGGAGTCTTGTTCAAGCCCTTGCGGAGGTAGAGCCGATTGGATGCATGACACGCGGTGTTGATGGCTTTGGCCCAAAAGTTGTACGGAGACTTGAACTCCACCATCATGGTCCTTGCCTCATCCATCAACGTCCGGTTCTTCCTCTCCGCAACACCGTTTTGTTGAGGGGTGTATGGTGCGGAATATTGATGCTTGATTCCCTCATCACTAAGAAATTCATCCAAGGTGTAGTTCTTGAACTCGGTGCTGTTGTCACTTCTTATTGTCAAGATCTTTGCATTGTGTTGACGTTGTGCTTCATTTGCAAAGTCAATGACGGTTTGTTGGGTCTCGCTCTTCCTTTTGAAGAAGTACACCCACGTGTACCTTGAGTAGTCATCCACAATCACCAAGAAATACTTCCTACCTCCAAGACTATCGAAGGATGGGGGCCCAAAGAGATCCATGTGAAGGAGCTCCAACGGCCTCTTTGAATAAATGATAGTCGTGGGAGGGTGAGCCTTCTCATGTAGCTTTCCTTCGATACAGGCACTGCAAGCACGATCTTTAGCAAAACTAACATTCGTTAGTCCACGGACATGGTCCCCCTTGAGGAGACTTTGCAAAGATCTCATATTGACATGGGCTAAACGGCGATGCCATAGCCATCCCACATCAACTTTAGCCATTAGGCATGTTGCGGTCTTAGTGGGTCACTCCGAAAAGTTAATCACATATAGACCGTTCTCGACATGCCCAACAAAATCTACTTTAAGAGTCTTGCTCCACAAGAGGGCCACGGTATCGATATCAAAGAACGTGGCAAAGCCCATGATTGCAAGTTGACGAACGGAAAGTAAATTGTATGCAAGGGACTCAACAAGCATGACCTTCTCGATCGTGAGATCATGAGAGATGACCACCTTGCCAAGCCCCAATACCTTAGAAGATGAGGCGTCACCCCACTCGACATTGGTGGGCATAGATGGAACTTTGTGCACGTCCATCACCAAGTCCTTGCTTCCGGTCATATGATTTGTAGCTCCGCTATCGAGCAACCATGATCCACCACCGGAAGCAAACACCTACAAGAGATCAATGCTTGGTTTTAGGTACCCATTTTGTAATGGGTCCTTTGATGTTAGTAACAAGGGTCTTAGGAACCCAAATAGACCATTCAATGTACTCATGAAGAGAACCAACAAATTTGGCATAAACATGCCCATCACTAGCACGGCAAAACACATAAGAAGGGTTAAAATCGCCGGCTTTGTTGAGAGGGGTGACATTGCCCTTCTTGACATTGTTCTTCTTCTTCTCCTCGGGGGCACTCTCTCCCTCCCTCACAAAGGTTTGCATGAGGGGAGGAGGTCGTTTGGTCTTGTTATTCTTCTTCTTATTCTTGGAGTCGGGCACGTACCCAACCCCTTCCTTGACCACACTTCCCTTTTGGTTGATCAAGAGATAGTTGAGGTTCTTCTTGCCTTGTATGCAAGTCACAAGACCTCTCTCAAGTTGCTCCTTCAACTTAGCATTTTCCTCAACAAGATGTATATGCTCACAACACGGGTTAGTAGCATTTGCATTATCAATTAAAACCATATGAGGAAAAGTTGCTTTCTCCTTAGTTAGCTTCACTTGGAGTTGATCATGAGACTCCTTGAGACTAGCGTGAATACCCTTCAAGGCCTTGTGGGCCTTGTCAAGTATATCAAACTCCTCTTTGAGTCTAGCAAGATCAACCCCGAGTTTGTCCTTCTCGGAATTTAGCACACGAGAAACAATGAGGACATGATCATAATCTTTCTTTAACTTAGCATGATCAACGTTGTGTGACTCCTCAAGAGCCAAACGAAGACCACGCTCTTCCTCAAGAGCATTGGAAAGATCCGAAATCTCATCGGCATAGTCACGACTATGCCCTTCAATCTTAGAGATGGTGTCTTCATGAGCCTCGATCATGTCATTGGCTTCACCAAGTTGTTCCAAGAGAGCAACAAAGTGCTTCTTGGATTTTCCCTTGAGTTTGCCCATAAAGGCCTCAAACTCGTTAGCCTCCACATTAGCTCCCTCAAGTTCTTTAATGCTATCCGTCGGGGAAGGATGATTAATGATGGTAGTTTTGATGTTGGAGGTTACCTTGTTGGTGGCTTTAGCCATGAGGCACTTGGCGGTGATGCTCTCATTGGGTGAGTCGAAGAGAGACACCCGTGACATTGTTGCAATGGCAACGGAGGCCATGGCAACCGACTCATCATCTTCATCATCGTCATCATCCTCATTGTACTCTTCTTGCACAACCAAAGCCTTGGGAGGAGTCTTCTTGGTGAAGTTGTTCTTGTTGGGGAACGAGTTGGCCTTGTCCTTTCGGATGAGCTTGCCACCATTGTCTTCCCTCTTCTCATACGGACATTCCGCAACGAAATGACTCACGTTGCCGCAATTGTAGCAAGTCCTTACACGTTGCTTGCCCCTTGTGCCACTCGAGTTGTTTTTGCTAAAGTTTGGCCTCGAGTTTTTCTTGGTCCAAAATTGCCTTGAAGCAAGTGCCATGTGTTCATGATATGCATACTTCGTATCTTCGGGGTTGCTCTCCTCTTCTTCCTCTTCTTCTTCTTCCACGGTGAGCTTGGCCTTCAATGAAAGGTTAGGCTTCTCTGCTCGTTGAGAATGGAGCACCGCATTGTTGGCGGTCTTGTCCAAAATGTTCATGGCCACAAACTCATCCAACACTTCGCTTGAGGTCAAAGTGTGGAAGTCCGGTCTTTGACGAATGACGGAGGACATGGCCTTGTGATAGGGCATCATTGCCTTGAGGAATTTGCGCTTGATCCAATTGTCATCCGTGTCCTTGCTCCCGTGATCTTAGTGAGACTGCGAGTTTGGTTACTCTCCGATAAAGCTCACGAGGTTCTTCATCTTCTTTCATTGCAAACTCATCGGCCTCATCTTGTACCACTTCATAATTGGAGCGTTGACTGTTTGCACTTCCCCGGTAGAGAGAGATAACACAATGCCATGCATCTTTGGCCAAGGCGAAGGGACGAAGATGAGGTAGGTCTTCGGGTGGAATTGCATCTTGAATGATGAAGAGAGCATTCTCATTGAATTGATTGTCCGCGGCTTCCCGAGGAGTGAAGTTGCTTGGATCATGTGGACAGAAACCTTCTTCAATGATTCTCCAAATGTTAGTGTTCACATGATTTAAATGACGTTTAAAGCGGTAAACCAAAGGATCAAAATCCTCATTTTTCACAATCTTAGGGGGAGGACCGGCATGATTCAAATGAGTAGCAGGAACCGGTCCATAATAAACAAGTGGTGGTTCCACATGGGCAAAGATGCCGGTGCCATTCTTACCACTAGAAGAAGGAGCCTTTTCACTACTAGCTTCCCCCTTGTCGGGGATAGCATCCGTCACCTTGTTGGCGGGGTTACCCACTTTCAACTGTGCTTTCAATTTCGGTCGTCATGGAGGTTTTCAATGTCTCCAAGGCCACATTGAACTCCTCACGAGAGACCGAGGTTCCCCCATCTCCCAGAGACGAGATCGGATTCACACTGGAGTGTTCCTCCACACCGTCTACGGTATCAACCATACTCTTTGGACGGTAAAGTCCTTAATAAAGAGACGAGGCTCTGATACCAATTGAAAGGATTGATATGGTTGACTAGAGGGGGGGTGAATAGGCAACTACCAATTTTTACTTTTCTTTACCAAATTAAACTTTGCATCAAAGTAGGTTGTCTAGATGTGCAACTAGGTGAGCAACCTATATGATGCAATAACAAAAAGCATACAAGCAAGCAAGGGAAGAAACACTAAAGAACTTGCACAAGTAAAGGTAAGAGATAACCAAGAGTGGATCCGGTGAAGACGAGGATGTGTTACCGAAGTTCCTTCCTTTTGAGGGGAAGTACGTCTCCGTTGGAGCGGTGTGGAGGCACAATGCTCCCCAAGAAGCCACTAGGGCCACCGTATTCTCCTCACGCCCTCACACAATGCGAGATGTCGTGATTCCACTATTGGTGCCCTTGAAGGCGGCGACCGAACCTTTACAAACAAGGTTGGGGCAATCTCCACAACTTAATCGGAGGCTCCCAACAAGACCACGAAGCATCACCACAATGGACTATGGCTCCGTGGTGACCTCAACTGTCTAGGGTGCTCAAACACCCAAGAGTAACAAGATCTGCTAGGGATGAGTGGGGGAATCGAAAATTTCTTGGTGGAAGTGTAGATCGGGGCCTTCTCAACCACTCCCGAGCAAATCAACAAGTTTGATTGGCTAGAGAGATAGATCGGGCGAAAATGGAGCTTGGAGCATTTAATGGAGCTTGAGCAATAAATGGAGCTTGTGGGAGGAAGAGGTGAGTGAGAGAGAAGAAGGGGACTCCCTTTTATAGTGGGGGCAACAATCACGTTGCCCCCCGCCAACCAGCCCCGCACAGGGCAGTACTACCGCCAGAACAGTGGTACTGCCGCGCCAGCCAGCGGTACTGCTGCACTGAGGAGACTAGTAGGGAAAGGACCCAAATGCGGTACTACCGCGGTGGTAGGGACGGTACTACCACTCCTGGAACGGTACTACCGCCTCTACAACCGTAACTAGTGCCGCAAAACCCGACATGAGAAAAAGACCTCTCGAATCGAGGCGGTAGGAGCCAGACTGCCCAGTGGTACTACAGCAGTGGGGTCATGGGCGGTACTACCGCTGTGGAGCGGTACTGCCGCTTGTGACCCTTCGGCCGTACTACCGCAGGCAGTGTGGTACTACCACTGGGGCACGCGCGAGAGAGAGAGAATCTCTCAAAGATGCTGAGTACATGGCGGAGGTGCCAGGCCCCGAGCGGTACTACTGCTGTGGAGCCACGGGCGGTACTACCGCTGTGGAGCGGTACTGCCGCTTGGCTCCTCAGCGGTACTACCGCTGGGTTGCGCGGTACTACCGCTTGGACCCAGACAGGACAAGGAAGAGAGGAGAGATCTCTTCAATGGCAAGGAGATGCTCGGAGGGTGAGAAGCTGATGTGTACGTGATGATTCCACCCATGCAATACCCCAGCGGACCCCCTCTTGATAGTATGGTGCCCTCTACGCAACTAGTCCACCGAGAAAGAAATGAAAGAGCTACATCGTCTTGAAATACACTCCGAGGGGAAGAAAGCATCTCGTGCCAGGGGAGAATCTGTGAATTATTCAAAGCACAAGATTAGTCCGCAAACATGTTGTCATCAATCACCAAAACTACCTTGAGAGAGATATGCCGTAATAGCAAGAAAGATCAATCTATTAGGCCAGACCAAACTGATAATACGAAGAGACTTGCAAAGATAAACCAATCATACATAAAAGAATTCAGATAAGATTCAAATATTGTTCATAGATAATCTGGATCATAAACCCACAATTCATCGGATCTCGACAAACACACCGCAAAAAGAAGAGTTACATCGAATAGATCTCCAATAGAATCGAGGAGAACTTTGTATTGAGATCCAAAGAGAGAGAAGAAGCGATCTAGCTACTAGCTATGGACCCGAAGGTCTGAAGTGAACTACTCACCCATCATTGGAGGGGCCATGGAGTTGATGTAGAGGCCCTCCATGATCAATGCCCCCTCCGGTGGAGCTCCGGAAAAGGCCCCAAGATGGGATCTCTTGGGTACAAAAGGTTGTGGCGGTGGAAATAGGGTTTCGTGGTGCTTTTGGATGTTTGGGGGTATATGGATACATATAGGAGGAATAAGTACGTCGGTGGAGCAACAAGGGGCCCACGAGGGTGGATTGCGCGCCCAGGGGGTGGGCGCACCCCCCTGCCTCGTGGCCGTCGTTGATTGATCGATGTCCACTCCAAGTCTCCTGGATCATGTTTGTTCCAAAAATAATGCTCCCGAAGGTTTCATTCCGTTTGGACTCCGTTTGATATTCCTTTTCGGCGAATCTCTAAAATAGGCAAAAAACAACACTTTGCGCTGGGCCTTCGGTTAATAGGTTAGTCCCAAAAATAATATAAAAGTCTAAAAATAAGCCCAACAACATCCAAAATAGATAATATAATAGCATGCAACAATCAAAAATTATAGATACGTTGGAGACGTATCAAGCATCCCCAAGCTTAATTCGTGCTCGTCCTCGAGTAGATAAATGATAAAAACAGAATTTTTGATGTGGAATGCTTCCTAACATATTTCTCAATGTAATTTTCATTTATTGTGGCATGAATGTTCAGATCCGAAAGATTCAAGATAAAAGTTTAATATTGACGTAGAAATAATATTTCTTCAAGCATACTAACTAAGCAATCATGTCTTCTCAAAATAAGATGGCCAAAGAAAGTTATCCCTACGAAATCATATAGTCTGGCTATGCTCTATCTTCATCACACAAAATATTAAATCATGCACAACCCCGATGACAAGCCAAGCAATTGTTTCATACTTTTGATGTTCTCAAACTTTTTCAATCTTCGCGCAATATATGAGCGTGAGCCATGGATATAGCAGTATGGTGGAATAGAATGGTGGTTGCGGAGAAGACAAAAAAGGATAAGATAGTCTCACATCAACTAGGCGTATCAACGGGCTATGGAGATGCCCATCAATAGATATCAATGTGAGTGAGTAGGGATTGCCATTCAACGGATGCACTAGAGCTATAAGTGTATGAAAGCTCAAAAAAAGAAACTAAGTGGGTGTGCATCCAACTTGCTTGCTCACGAAGACCTAGGGCAATTTGAGGAAGCCCATCATTGGAATATACAAGCCAAGTTCTATAAAGTAAAATTCCCAGTAGTTTATGAAAGTGACAACATCGGAGACTTTCTATCATGAAGATCGTGGTGCTACTTTCAAGCACAAGTGTGGAAAAAGGATAGTAACATTGTCCCTTCTCTCCTTTTCTCTCATTTTTTTATTTTTTTTATTTGGGCCTTCTTTACTTTTTTTCTTTTGTCCTCTTTTCTCTTCTATTTTATTTTATTTTTCATTCGGAGTCTCATCCCGACTCGTGGGGGAATCATAGTCTCCATCATCCTTTCCTCACTGGGACAATGTTCTAATAATGATGATCATCACACTTCTTTTTACTTACAACTCAAGAATTACAACTCAATACTTAGAACAAAGTATGACTCTATGTGAATGCCTCCGGCGATGTACCAGGATATGCAATGAATCAAGAGTGACATGTATGAAAGAAATATGAACGGTGGCTTTGCCACAAATACGATGTCAACTACATGATCATGCAAAGCAATATGACAATGATGAAGTGTTTCATAACAAACAGAACAGTGGAAAGTTGCATGCCTATATATCTTGGAATGGCTATGGAAATGCCATAATAGGTAGGTATGGTGGCTGTTTTGAGGAAGGTATATGCTGGGTTTATGGTACCGGCGAAAGTTGCATGGTACTAGAGAGGCTAGCAAATGGTGGAAGGGTGAAGGTGCGTATAATCCATGGACTGAACATTAGTCATAAAGAACTCACATACTTATTGCAAAAATCTATTAGTTATCGAAACAAAGTACTATGCACATGCTCCTAGGGGGGTAGATTGGTAGGAAAATACCATCGCTCGTCCCTGACCGCCACTTGTAAGTGCATCTAGTGCCCCTTAGTGATTTTGGTGTATTGAAGACTTATAGGTAAAAGAGACTAATGTGTTTATGAATGTACACAGGTCTATAAGTCCATGAGGAGTTTGATATTTATAGACAAAGTCGACCCCTAAAAATGAAGTTCTTCGTCTGAAGACTTTGGTATTCTGAAGACTTTCTGAAGACTTTGAAAGTGAAGAAATTGGTGTGACCTTGAAGACTTGGTATTCATTCATGGAACATGAAGCGTGAAGACTTTTGTTTTCGTAGTTTCATTTTCTCTTTCTTGAGTCATAGGAATCACCGTACTGTTAAAGGGGGTCGAGGAAATACTAAGGAAAAATTTCCATGTGATGCTCAACTCAAAATCCTACACCTACCAATCCCTTTGAGTGAAGCCATTGGAAATCTCATACAGTCCAGTCATATTCTTCAGTGACAGAGACAAAGTTCTTCTGGTCTCTGAGGATTTTGTTCTGACTGAGGAGTTAGGAATTCGCCAGTGCGGATTGCCTACATAGTGAGGAACATGACAGCCCTAAGGATTTTGCTACTCAAAATTCCGACCGTTGCTGTGCTATGCGCCAGCTGTCCCAAAATATCTATCCACCTAACGGTCATATCATTGAAGGGCATTTATGTCTTATCATGTCGGGCTGCTCCCTAGGCTATAAATAGCTGCCCCCTACAACCACTAGCTGGTTGGCTGCTCCGAGAGAAACTGACACTTGTCATTTGAGAGCAACCCATCCTCCGAGGACTTTGAGCGAAAATCATCAAGTGAGGAAAAACCCAAAACCCAAACACCTACAAACCCCAAGTGATTGAGCATCACTGAAGAGATTGATCCTGCATGGATCCGATGCTTGTTACCTTTGAAGATTGTGCTTCTTCCAGACGGTTAGGCGTTATGGTCTAGAGCATCCAAGAGGAATTGTGGATCGCGGAGTGACCAAGTTTGTGAAGGTTCGGAAGTCACCTGAAGACTTACCACGAGTGATTGGACAAGGTCTATGTGACCTTAGTTCAAGGAGAATATGGTGAGGACTGGGTGTCCTGAGCTGCGTGTTCAGGACTGGGTGTCCGGGACTATGTGTCCTCGAGTTTAAATACTCAGCCGCTCCAACCAGACGTATAACTGAGACAGCAGTTGGAACTGGTCTACCAAATCATTGTCTTCACCAAGCTTGTTGGTTCTATTTCATCAACTCTTTCATTTCCTCATAACTGTGTTGTGTGCTTGTTCATATCTGTGTTTGAAGATCTTGACTTAAGACTTTCTCAATTTCCTCAGTTCAATTTCTTCAGTCTGTTTGTCTTCATCCTGTGTTATCATGTGCTTATGCTTCCTGTACTCTATGCCTGTCTTCATTTCTTCATGATGACTATGCTTGTATTCTGTTATGTTTACTTTTCAGTACTCATTCTGCTGCTAGTAGTTCTTTGCTAAGGAATTTCCTCACCGACAAATTCCTTAGTGAAGAATTTCATAAAAATAGCCTATTCGCCCCCCTCTAGTCGATATAATGCACTTTCAATTGGTATCAGAGCAAGGTACTCCCTTGTTCTGTGTGATTTTGGTTTAACTGCCTGGAGTTTTAGTTATGTCGACCGCAGGTATCATCAAGGTCTCTGCGGGGTGTCCTACCTTCGACGGGACAGACTACCCCTACTGGAAGAATAAGATGCGAATGCATCTTGAGGCAATTGATAATGATCTCTGGTATGTTGTGGAAAATGGTGTTCCCTCAGTCACACCTTCTCTAAATGCTGCTGATGTGAAGAGATTCAAGCAACTCGACTCTCAA
The DNA here is from genome assembly GCF_018294505.1 of Triticum aestivum. Lineage (NCBI taxonomy): Eukaryota > Viridiplantae > Streptophyta > Magnoliopsida > Poales > Poaceae > Triticum > Triticum aestivum. The sequence goes on from NC_057794.1 coordinate 452,955,886, forward strand.
ACGAAGAATATCATATGTGGCCATCTGAGCAAAGGACAGTATGGCAGAGTGAGTGCTTTGGAGACAGCGAAGCTTATCTGGGACAGGTTGTCCAAAGTGAATGAAGGAGTCTCAACACAGCGTGACTCTCAAGTTGATTTTCTTCGCAATCGCTTCAAAAGACTTGACAATGAAAATGTTCAACAAACCTTCGATCGCCTCACTGACATCTCAAATGAGCTTCAAGCACTTGGTGCCACTGACATCACCGACCATGAGGTGGTGTAGAAATTGCTGAGATCGCTTGATTCCTCATTTGACACTCTGGCATTGATGATACAAGAACGTGCTGATTACAAGTCACTTGATCCCTCTGATATTCTCGAGAGGCTAAATACTCATGAGTTCCAACTTGCTGAAAAAAGAGATCTCTATGGTTCGAGTTATGGCAGATCACGTGCACTGAAGGCCAAGGCAGTATCTGAGTCCGAAGATGAAGACTCTGGTAGCAGCCTTGGTGATCTTGAAGAACTAAGCCATGATCTAGCTCTGCTCATGAAGAAGTTCCAAAAGTTCTCAAGACGTGGTTGCTTTGGAAGACCCACAAGGAGCAATGATTCCTCATCCAGTGACTACAAGAGGAGGCTCTGTCACAAATGCAAGAAACCTGGACATTACATTCAAGATTGTCCTCAGTGGGAAAAGGAATCAAAGAAGAAGAAATACAAGGATTACAGTTCTGATGATGCGAAGAAAAAGAAGAAATCCACAAAATCTTCATCATCAAAATCCTCAAAGCCTTCATATCACAAGAAGAGCAGCTCCAAGAAGGCTAGGGCATTCATTGGTAAGGAAATGGACTCTGAGGCTGAATCTGAAGAAAATGAGGAAGAGGAGACATATGAGGAGTCTGAATCCAGAGTGGCTAGCCTAGCTCTCGCTACTGCATTCGTCAGCAAGTCTATCTTCAACACTAAAGAAAATGACCTCACCAACAAGGCTGATGAAGGCGATGATGACTACACTCCCACCTATTGCTTCATGGCAAAGGGTGCCAAGGTACTCAAATATACCTCCTCTGAATCAAGTGAGAATGAATATGATGAAAACCTTAAGCCCAGCTATTCTAAACTTGCTAAGATTGCTGTAAAACAACAAAGGGCTCTTGAAAAGGTTCAAAACATGCTAGACAAAAGTGATGATATGTTGGGTGAAGAAATGGATCGCACTAAAGCCTTGACTGAAAATCTTCAAAGACTTCAGACTAGGTTTGACAATCTTCAAGGTCATCATAACACTCTCTTATCTGATCATGAGAAGCTTTCTTATGAATTTCTTCAAAGAAAGCAAGACCTTGAGAATCTAAGAGTCGGTTATGAAGATCTTCAGAAGGAGCGCGATTCATTACTTGCTCAACAAATCAGCACTTCTCAGGAAGAATTTGTTCCTCCATGCTTGAAGTGCATTGAACGTGAATCTGCTAATTCTTCACCTGAATGTTCAAATGCTGCTAATGTTTCAAATTCTTCACATTCCTCTGCTATCACTAATTCCTCATCTGAGGACATTGCTAGTATCACTAATGATGCAGGGTTGAAGGAATTGTACATGACAGGCATGTACAAAAGCCTCAAAGGGCATCAGACTCTTTGTGATGTGCTTAAAAAGCAGATCCTCAATAGGAACCCTAGGAAAGAGGGTATTGCTTTTGAGAGGAAACTCAATGCTGATGGTACATATTGGAAGCCTGAGCAGTACCTCATAAATACATGGGTTGCTGCAAAGGGACCTCCAGTTGATCCATCTAACCTATCTGGATTTGCATGTGAATCTCCTCATTTTGATGATGAGTCATTTGACTTCAACTACAAACTGTTCAAAAATCAGAATGGTGAAGTATTTGCTAGATATGTTGGCACTAACTGCAGGAATGGTCCCCCTATGAAGAAAATCTGGGTTCCCAAAAGATGCCTTGAAAATCTTCAGGTGAATGTCATCATGATGCCACCTGTGAAGAATAGGAACCCAGATCAAATTCTTCATATGGATCCAAGTCCTCATACGGACCAAACTCCTCACATGGATCATATTCCTCAAAAGGATCAAAGTCTTCATATGAACATCATCGTGCTAACCCGTCTATTTCGTAGGGAAGATCTAAGGATTATGGATATATGCATTATTCTTCAAATCATTATGTCCATAAGTCCTCGAAGAATTTCTCTGCTTACTCTTATGCTTATTCTAACCCCTCTTATGTGAAACGAAATGGACTGGCTTCTATGCCATCCTTCTCGTATGGAGCTCGCAGAGTGATGAACTCTTTTCCACCCATTCAGATGTGGGTGGTGAAGAAAAAGAACTAATCTCTTCTGCAGGGTCAGGTCTCCAGACGTACGTAACCGTCTGAAGAATTTGCTGGAGACCTGAGTTTGCGTGATAGGACGCAGGCTAATCATGAAGAAATGAACTTTCATTTCTCACGTCCTCACACTGCTTTATCTGTTCGTTTGCTTGATGAAATTGATGTGATGAATTGATGTCATATTCTTCACTAATGAAGTATATGGGTTTGTAAGCTGCACTAATTCATCTGCAGGATGATCAACCCAAAGCCACTGAGTGGGTCCTCAATAGTGGATGTACAAATCACATGACTGGTGACAAGATTCTATTGATGGATGCTCCATTATCTCTGTCGCATCTGAAGCATATCATCTTTGCTGACAAAGGAAAAAGTCAGGTATTGGTTCTAGGTAAGGTTGCGATCACAAAGGATCGACACATGGACAAAGTCATGCTTGTTGAGTCCTTAGGATACAACCTTATGTCTATCTCAATGCTTTGTGATCTAGATATGGTTGTTGTCTTTGGCAAATACCGTTGTGTTGTGGTTATGGAAGCTGACAATTCCAAAGTCTTCGAATGATTTAGGAGAGGAGACATGTATATTGTTGATTTCTCTACAGGACCACAACCAGCCGTATGCCTACTTGCAAAAGCTTCAGAAGGCTGGCTTTGGCATCGACGACTTGGTCATGCAGGCATGAGGAATTTTCACACGCTTGCGAAGAAGAAGCATGTCATTAGCATTGAGAATGTCAAATTCCTCAAGGATCACCTATGCGGAGCCTGTGAAGCTGGGAAGATGACAAAGGCCAAGCATCCAGCAAAGACTATCATGACCACTACTCGCCCATTTGAATTGCTTCACATGGATCTCTTCGGTCCTAATCAGTATTCTGCTGTTTCAAATGAAGCATCTCAATATGGCTTTGTCATTGTTGATGATTACTCTCGTTATACATGGGTACACCTTGTTTACTTACAAACATGAAGTGCAGGAAGTCTTCAAACGATTTTCCTCGAGGGCTTCAACCAACTTTGGTGTGAAGATCAAGCACATCAGAAGTGACAATGGCACTGAGTTCAAGAATTCTGTTCTCGATAACTATCTTGATGAACTTGGTATTACTCATGAGTTATCTGCTCCTTATACTCCTCAGTAGAACGGTGTCATGGAGCGCAAGAACAAGACTCTTGCTGAGATGGCTCGCACTATGCTTGATGAATACAAAACGCCTCGTCCTTTCTGGACTGAGGCAATTGATACTGCGTGCCACATCATCAACAGAGTATATCTTCACAAATTCTTCAAGAAGACTGCCTATGAACTCCTCACTGATAAGAAACCCAATGTAAGTTATTTCAAAGTCTTCGGTGCTAAATGTTGGATAAGAGATCCTCATCACAACTCAAAATTTGCACCGAAAGCACATGAAGGTTTTATGCTTGGTTACGGAAAGGACTCGCACACCTACAGAGTCTTCAACAACGTTCTTCACAAGGTTGTTGAAACGGTAGATGTGCGGTTCGATGAAACTAATGGCTCGCAAAGAGAGCACCTGCGTACTGTGATAGATGAACCAGCACCTGAGGAAACTATCAAGTTCAAGGCTACTGAGGATGTCATTCCCACTGAAGAATCTGCTGAAGAATTCATTCCAGAACATGAAGAACGTCGAGCTAATGCACCTGAAGAAAATACTGAAGAAAATGGTGCTGAAGAGAATGCTGATCAAATTCTTCAACGACAACCAGCTCATCCTCGCATTGCAAAAGAAGTGCAAGTTGAAAAGATCATCAATGAAATCAAAGCACCAGTTCCTCTCACACGCTCAAAAGCTTCACATTTATCTAACTTTTGTGGGCACTACGCTTTTGTCTCTATTACAGAGCCCACTAAGGTAGATGAAGCATTTCTGGAGCCTGAGTGGATTCAGGCCATGCAAGAAGAATTACATCAGTTCGAGCTCAACAATGTCTGGGAACTGGTCAAACGCCCAGATCCTCGCAAGAACAATATCATTGACACAAAGTGGATCTACCGCAGCAAGCAAGACAAAAATGGCCTTGTGGTAAGGAATAAGGCACGGCTTGTAGCTCAAGCCTACACACAGGTTGAAGGAATTGATTTCAATGAAACTTTTGCACATGTTGCTAAACTTGAGGCTATTCACATATTACTTGCTTATGCTAACCATCATGATATCACTTTATATCAAATGGATGTGAAAAGTGCATTCCTCAATGGTAAGCTTGAGGAAGAAGTATATGTTGCTCAACCCCCAGGTTTTGAAGATCCAAAGAATCCTGACAAAGTCTTCAGACTCAACAAGGCCCTCTATGGCCTCAAGCAGGCCCCACGGGCGTGGTATGATACCTTGAAGGAATTCCTCATGAAGAAAGGCTTCAAACCCGGTTCACTCGACCCTACTCTTTTCACTAAATCTTATGATGGTGAATTGTTTGTGTGCCAAATATATGTTGATGATATTATCTTTGGCTGTACTGACCAACGTTATAGTGATGAATTTGCCTATATGATGAGTGAAGAATATCAAATGTCTATGATGGGAGAGTTGAAATTCTTCTTAGGTCTTCAAATTCGTCAACAACGCAATGGCATATTCATATCTCAGGAGAAATACCTCAAGGATGTACTGAGGAAATTCGGCATGCAAGATTGCAAAGGCGTCAAAATTCCTATGCCCACAAATGGCCATCTGTGCACTGATGAAAATGGTATTGACTTCGATCATAAGGTATACCGCTCCATGATTGGTTCTTTATTGTACTTATGTGCATCTAGGCCAGATATAATGCTTAGTGTTTGCATGTGTGCCCGATTTCAAGCTACACCGAAGGAATCACACCATAAGGCTGTGAAGCATATTCTTCGATATCTAGCTCACACACCAACACTTGGATTATGGTACCCCAAGGGCTCGGCATTTGATCTCATTGGATATTCTGACTCTGACTATGCTGGTGATCGTGTGGACCGCAAGTCAACATCTGGTACATGTCATTTCCTCGGACGATCTTTGGTCTGTTGGTCCTCGAAGAAACAGAACTGCGTATCACTATCTACTGCTGAAGCTGAGTACATTGCCGCTGGTTCTTGCTGTGCTCAATTGCTATGGATGAAGCAAACTCTCAAGGACTACGGCGTCAACATGAAGAATGTGCCTCTCTTCTGTGACAATGAGAGTGCCATCAAGATCGCTCACAACCCAGTTCAGCACTCGAAGACAAAGCACATTCAGATTCGTCATCATTTTCTTCATGATCATGTGTTGAAGGGCGACATTTCTATTGAGCATGTGAAGACTAAGAACAGCTAGCCGATATCTTCACAAAGCCCTTGGATGAGAAGAGATTTAGCAAGTTGCGGTGTGAGCTAAATATCCTTAAATCTTCAAATGTTCTTTGAAAAGGACACTCATCCTAACACTTATGCAAAATTGATGACTTAGATGTGCAACAAATGAAGAAGCGTTTTTCTTCAATCAATGAAGAATAACACTCTTAGTGTGAAGAAATTAACGAAGAATTTGATTCTCAGAAGTCTACGATAATTGTACGCGGTGTCTGAAATCATCATTCTTATATGGTGGGTCACGCCACCACCAAAAGTTGAAATTCCTCAGTTGATCATATTCTTCAACTTTGCACTTTCTTCACTGTTTCCGTCGTTTTTCTTCATTGGCTATATATATATATATATATATATAAGTTTATGTCCTCTACAACATTCACTTATTGCTAATTCTTCAAGTTGGTTTTTCTGCTAAGTGAATGTGATCGGACCCTTCCCCTCTATGCTATACTCAACCCAATCTGTTCACAAATTCTTCATGTGCGTTCTATTTGAAACTCGTTCAAAATCTTCACTGTTTCCTTGTCAGCTGAAGAAATTGCGAACGACACGTTAAAACCTATCTTATCTAAATTTTCGGCTTTGCCGCTCAAACCGTTCTACATCCCACGATACACTTATCCATTCACCCATGATCGCACACGATCTCCACCTCTCGGTATGTGGGTGACACATGTCAAGCGAATGAGAAGGGTCAGGGGCACGTTCGTCCAATTTCTTCGGGCGAAAAGTTTTTCACCGTGGCTATAAATACCCCTCCTTCCCTTCCTCACTTCTTTTACTCCGCTCGATCTCTCTCCAGCTTGAGCTTCTCAAACCCTATCCCCGCCTCTACTTCATCATCGCCGGTGAGGAAGAGCTTCACTGCCTCAACCTCGTCGTCGACGTACTCGCGCCGACCGTGGAAATCTTCACTCCGCAGCCGCCGTAGCCATCTTCCTCCGCCGAGTTAGGGCGTCGAAGATCTACACAGACGAACTTCACCTCTCCTCTTCATTGTTCATCGTGTTCATCATCCAGGGTAATTAAAAGTTACTTTTACTACCCTCATTGATTCGAATGATTATCTACAAAATCTTCAAAGGTGTTTTTCTTCATATCTTCACACACTAAACACCTCACAAGTCATATGTTCTTGATTCGTTTCTCTAAGCATCATTTTTCTTCAAGATTCCTCAATTGTGTGGATCTTCGATCTATACAACTCTGGAACATAAGACAAAGAACGCTTAGTGAAATTCTTCAAGACTCATCTGGTCAAATTCCTCAAACTTGTTCTTTTTGAAAAACCTTCTGAGAACGCATATGACCTCTCCAAATTCCTCGCAACTATACTCTGTTCACAGGTACTCATGTCAGCTGCTGAATCACTAGGTTCTCATCAACTTAACTCATTTGCAGCGTTCCTCGAAGAAAAGTTGCATACTTCTTCAGAGAATTCAATTGTCCAAATTCCTCAATTGAAGAAAATGGTTGGCTGTAAGAAGCCACAGAAAGGAGGAAAGAGGCCTGAGGTCAATACAGCGTTTGAGATCCCTGATGAAATATATGCTGGGTACTGCACACCTGCTGAGGAAACCAAGAATGAGCGCATGGTGCGCATTCAGAAGATAGAGAGGAGATGGGCTAGAGAGTGGAGGGAGTACAGATATGTCACTCCCAAGTACATGAAGAAATTCCCACTCAATCCTCCATGCCCAAGACCTCCATTGGCACCTGGCCAAATAGCTGATCCCACCAGCCTCAAGCGTGGTGAGGACTATCCTGACGAATGGGCCAAGTGCCAAGCCAAGTTGGCTAAGCAAGCCAGAGAAGCAGTGAGGAAATTCAATGAAGACTCTGCTGCTGCTGCTGCCTCTGCTGAGGCCCCTGTCAAGCCAAAGAAGGCTATGTCAAAGAAGCCTGCGCGCAAGCCAAGTGCTTCACCAACAATGCCCTCAAGGCCAAGCTCCTCAGCAATGCCCTCACGGCCAGAATCCTCAAACCCTCACGGCCAATTCCTCATGCTGCTCCTGCACCCTCAAAATCCCCAACTCCTCCAAAGTCATCAGCTGTTCCAACAAAGTCCTCAGCACCTATGCATCTTTCCTCGTGCCAAAGGACTGCAAGCATGTCCATTGCCTCAGGAGCTTCAACTAGTTCCTCAGCTGCACAGACTTCCTCAACAGGACCCTCTCTACTGAAGACTAAGGCCACTGCTGGACGAGGTCCTCGCCCTATTCCGCAGAAGAAGCATGTTGCCTTCCAAGTGTCGTCTGATGAAGACAAAGATGATGATGATGAACTTGCAGAAATCATAAGAGATAGGCAAGTCAGGACCGCTAGAGCCAAGGGAACAGATGTGCCACTGATTTTGGATCCCAAGTTGATCCTCGAATACATTGATGTTTGGCACAAGGACCCCAACACTCCCATGCCTGATTTCAAGCTGACTCCTGGTCAAAGTCACATGCTGACTCACTTCATACAAGAAGAGAAATGGAAATTTGAACAGGGGAGGAGAGTGAAGAAAGCGCAGTACAAGAAAGAGCGCTTTCTGAAGCAAAACGTTCTGAAGCTTTCACCTGAAGAACTTGTTGCTCTCCAATCAGAAATCAAGAAAACTGAGTGATGAATTTGATCGTTATTATGCTGACTGGCTAGGAGCCAAAGTCAGATTTGTAAAGATAACAGAATAGTTCACCTCCAATGTTGCAGCCCCAACGCAACAGCAAATTCCTCAGGCTGAAGCATCTTCTCAGCCTACTGAAGAAACTGCTGGCACCGCTGATGACAATCAGGCTGCTGAAGAAAAGGTGAGTTCTAGGGCTGATGACTGCATTCCAACCGCTGAAGAAATTTCCAGGGCACCCACTAGTGGTGCGCCTGAAGAAAATGAAGAAAATCAACTAGATTCCTCTGCTCCTCCTGCGCCTACACTAACTCCAATCCTTCCATCTGCATCAGTTGTGAAGAAGATCAAGGCCGCGGAGCGTGCATCAGTGAAGAAAAGGAAAGCATCAGCTGCTTCAGATTCTTCAGCTCTGAAGAAGATGAAGCCTATGACAAGTTCATTTGCTAATCCCAATGATGATGTTCCCATCACGACCAGGCCATCAAAGGACCTTGTTCCTTTTGGTGAAGAATCTGAGATCCCTAGCGGATCTGATGAAGAAAATCATTATGCTGCTTCGTCAGAGCAGATTGATGAAGAAATTGAAGTGGATACGATCCCTTCAACACATGTCATCTCCTCGCCCATGCCTCAGTTCACAGCTGAAGAGGCTAGCATTAAAGAAATGGAAGATGAAGATGTGGACGTTGGCTGCTCCACACCAGTAATAAGTGATGAATTCTGGGAAAGTCAGCATCCAAACTCTCCAATGTTCACACCGTTGCAGCAAATACCTCAGTCGCCTGCACAAACTGTTCAAATGGGCTCTGAAGAAACTCACCCCACTTCATCTGTACATGAGGAAATTCCAGCCACTAGTGCTGAAGAAACTGCTGCTGCTGAACATCTGAAGACGCAGACTGCCACTTAAGAGGAACCAGAAATTCCTCAGCCTGAAGAACCTGAGATTGCGATTCCTGAGATCGTGATGCAACTCACTGACACTCCTCTTCCCAAGCCAAAGGATCCATTCCCACGCAAGCAAAAGTTCAAGGCTGATGATTTCTTCGGCGAGCATGTATTCTTCGAAGACTACAACCCTTATAACTCTGCTCGCATTAGGAAGAGGCGTTTCTGGACTGCTAGTCAAGCCAATTTCTATTCCTCAGTGATGTTTAACAAAGAGAAAATCTTCTACCATGAGCATATTCCTCACGTGGATATGGACTCTCTGCCATGCTTCGCACCAGTCCTTAGTGTTCTTCACGATGCTGGACTGTTAAACTTTTGCTCTGACATTTGCGATTGGAATGAAGAACTGATTCTTCAATTTTATGCAATGCTGCACATCACAGGAGATTCTGAAGATGTGAATTCATGGGTGCTGGACTAGATTTCTGAAAACACTCACTACACTGCACCAGCTTCCAAATTGCCTCGTGCCTTACCACTCAGTCCTCCCCTTGAAGAAGCTCGTTGCATCTACAGTGAACCTGAGCTTACAAATCACTACATGCATGTGCTGATGAAACCTTTAAAGCCAGGTCAGGCACCAAGAACCAAATTCCTCGTGAAGGAATTGCTTTATGTGCCCAGAACTATCTACCGTATTCTTACGAGGACAATGAGTCCTATCAAAGGCCACGACTCATCTAATGAGGAAATTATTGGCATCATGAAGAATCTGGTATTCAACATCGTTCATGGCATTCCTGTCAATTATCATGATTTCTTCATGAGGACTCTGGCAAATGTTGCACTGTCTCCGTTTGAGCTGAAGCCTTACGCACCTAGGATTATGAGATTCCTCGGGACAAGGTCTTCACTCAACTACAAAGCTGATTTTCAGAATCACCTCAGCTACATGCCCCCCATTGAAGTCCTCAAGCAGACCTATTCCTCAGTTGATGGAAAGGGCAAGGCACCAGCTATTATAGATGAAGGCATTCGTCCATTGGATGGTCAATTTCGCAAAGCGGCCACTTATTCCACCAATGATGACTCTGCCACACATGACTCTGCCAATGCACCCAAGTCTACTCCTCAAGCCACTGCTCCTCGTGTGATGACTGATCGTGAGCTTCTGCTTAGTCTTCACCAGAAGGTGGATCGAAATCATAAATGGGTTAAAGCGTCAGTTTGGTTCATTTCTTCACAACATGACTGCTACACACAATGCAGTGAAGAAAAACCATTACTACCTCCATGAAGTCTTCGGTCGCACCTGGGCAATACTGTCACATCTGTATGGTGAAGAAGATCTGAAGAAAATGGGTCTCAAGGAAGATTTTGACTGGTCTGCACCTCCACCGAAGAAATTCAAGAAGGTCAAGGTTCCTTCTCTGGTGGCCAGCTCATATTCTTCATCGCGCGACACTGATGAAAATGAAGACTTGGACGACACTGCGGCAGGCCCTACTAAAACAAACGACCCCAACAACGCTGGCGCTCCTTCATCAACTTGATATTCTTCAGGGGCTTTAGTCCTCATATTCGATCCTTTTGGTCATTTGATGACAAAGGGGGAGAATTTTGAGTTAGTCTTCAAGCGGGTCTTTCTATATGGGCATTTTTTTTCAAGTTACAACTCTTGTTCTTCTGAGACTTTATTGGATCGAGTTGTAAACTTAAACCCGATGGTGCTCTGATACTCTTGATACGTTTTTCTGCATGCTTATTCCTCGTTAATATTATTGCACGCATGCTGAATTACATCAGTCACCATATTTCATCATGCATTTCAAATTCTTCATTGTTATATGTCAAATGCGTGTATGAATTACAAGATATAGGGGGAGATCTCCATGATTCAACTCTTCAAGTGTGCATTGCTTCAAAAGCAAATTCCTCACTATGCACATCTTCAGGGGGAGTTCTTCTATATCTTGCAATCAAATTCCTCAATATCAGTATTTACACTTCATATGTTTATCCCCGTTGAAAACTTAACCTATATTGTCATCAATCAGCAAAAAGGGGGAGATTGTAAGTGCATCTAGTGCCCCTTAGTGATTTTGGTGTATTGAAGACTTATAGGTTAAGGGACTAATGTGTTTATGAGTGTACACAGGTCTATAAGTCTATGAGGAGTTTGATATTTACAGAGAAAGTCGATCCCTAAAAATGAAGTTCTTCGTCTGAAGACTTTGGTATTCTGAAGACTTTCTGAAGACTTTGAAAGTGAAGAAATTGGTGTGACCTTGAAGACTTGGTATTCATTCGAGGAACATGAAGCGTGAAGACTTTTGTTTTCGTAGTTTCATTTTCTCTTTCTTGAGTCATAGGAAACACCGTACTGTTAAAGGGGGTCGAGGAAATACTAAGGAAAAATTTCCATGTGATGCTCAACTCAAAATCCTACACCTACCAATCCCTTCAAGTGAAGCCATTGGAAATCTCATACAGTCTAGTCATATTCTTCAGTGACAGAGACAAAGTTCTTCTGGTCTCTGAGGATTTTGTTCTGACTGAGGAGTTAGGAATTCGCCAGTGCGGATTGCCTACACAGTGAGGAACATGATAGCCCTGAGGATTTTGCTACTCAAAATTCCGACCGTTGCTGTGCTATGCGCCAGCTGTCCCAAAATATCTATCCACCTAACGGTCATATCATTGAAGGGCATTTATGTCTTATCATGTCGGGCTGCTCCCTAGGCTATAAATAGCCGCCCCCTACAACCACTAGCTGGTTGGCTGCTCCGAGAGAAACTGACACTTGTCATTTGAGAGCAACCCATCCTCCGAGGACTTTGAGCGAAAATCATCAAGTGAGGAAAAACCCAAAACCCAAACACCTACAAACCCCAAGTGATTGAGCATCACTGAAGAGATTGATCCTGCGTGGACGGTTAAGTATAAACCATACTAAGGGTCCCATCTTTAGAGGCATCTATGCTACACGCCTAGCTGCACATTTCAACATACCTATTAGGCATGCTGAGAAGGAAGAAAAGGTGCTGCCCTGTGTTTATCTAGATCATAAAAGTATGGTGGCACACGATTTTATTGTTAAGAATAGGGCAGGAGAGCTTAAATATCAATTGTTCTTTAACAAACATCATCCTGAGACTATTATCCTGCCTGCTCCTTCTTTGTTTGATTTGACTGTAGGCACGTACCTTGTTCCGTTGACAGCTATTCACGCCTACCGGAACCCTGCACCAGCTGAGGAGCCAGAACCGGAACCACAATTTGATCCTTCACGGCAGTCTAACTATCAGTGGGATCCGGAGATGATTGCCAGCCAGTGGCAATCGGAGCCTTCTTCTTCCTCATCACAGTACGACCCCAACAACTATTATTATGGATATCCGCCAGGGCAGCCGTGGCCATAGACCAACTTAGGTCAAAAGCCTAAGCTTGGGGGAGTACGTATTTCTCACCGACATTACATTTATGTTCACACACACTCATTACTAGATGTCGGTGCTCATACTTTTTCACTGTAATATCCATGCTAGTTTATTTTCTTTTTCCTGCTTTCTTATTGTGTGTTTGTTAAACCTTAAGAAAAACCAAAAAATTAGTAGTAGTTTATTTTTCTGCTCTAGTAGTAATAATTAAAAAGAAAACCCAAAAATATTTCTCGTTCTTCTTTTGCTTGTTGGGAGCTTTCCCGTGTAAATAGTTTTATTTCTTTTCCTTTCTTTGGGGGTTAGTAGGAGAAGACCTTAATTAAATTGTTGAAGTGGCTCTTATTTGCATTATTGTTGATTTAACCAAGAGCCTATATTGCCTTGTCTTCTCCTGTCTACTGAATGCTCGCAGATTCCAACTTAGTCCAATGCACGTGCACTCTTATTATTATTCACACCATTCGGTCGTGCAAGTGAAAGGCAATTATGATGATACATGATGGACTGGCTGAGATGAGAAAAGTTGGTATGAACTCAACCTCTTTTGTTTTTGTAAATATGATGAGTCCCTCGTTCTTGATTCAGCTTATTATGAATAAACATGTTTGCCATGACAATTAGAGATCGTAGTTGCTTGTGCCATGCTTGATTAGCTATGAGTTATAATGATTTACCTCGTGTGCCAACATGCTATTGAGATGGTTATGATGTGGTATGATGGGGTGGTATCCTCCTTTGAATGATTTAAGTAACTTGACTTGGCACATGTTCACGCATGTAGTTGAAACAAAATCAACATAGCCTTCACGATATTTATGTTCATGGTGGATTATATCCTATTCATGCTTGCATCCAATGTTTATTAATTTTAATGCATGTACATGGCTGTTGTCGCTCTCTAGTTAATCACTTCCCAGTCTTTTGCTAGCCTTCACTTGTACTAAGCGAGAATACTGCTTGTGCATCCAATCCCTTAAACCCTAAAGTTATTCCAGATGAGTCCACCATACCTTCCTATATGCGGTATCTACCTGCCGTTCCAAGTAAATTTGTCTGTGCCAAACTCTAAACCTTCAAATAATCATTCTGTTTTGTATGCTCGAATAGCTCATGTATCAACCAAGGCTGTCCTTATCTTCCGTGTTAGGTGGGTTGTTAGGTGGGTTATTCTCAAGAGGAGTGGACTCCGCTCCTCACTCACGAGAAAATGGCTGGTCACCGGGATGCCCAGTCCCATGCTTTATGCAAACTAAATCAAAATTAATTGCAAACAAAACTCCCCCTAGGACCTGATGTATGTTGGAGGCACTCGTTGTTTCGAGCAAGCCATGGATTGATGCTTGTTGGTGGAGGGGGAGTATAAACTTTACCATTCTGTTTGGGAACTGCTTATAATGTGCTTAGCATGGAAGATATCGCCATCTCTTAGTTGTTACGTTGACAATGAAAGTATACCGCTCAAAATACAATTTATCTCTATTTCAAAACCGAGCTCTGGCACCTCTACAAATCCCTGCTTCCCTCTGCGAAGGGCCTATCCATTTACTTTTATGTTGAGTCATCACCCTCTTATTAAAAAGCACTAGCTGGAGAGCACAGCCGTCATTTGCATTCATCACAGTTAATTTATATTGGGTATGACTATGATTGGATCTCCTTTACCATGAATTACAATGTCTAGTCAGTCCTTGATCTTTAAAGGTGCTCTGCATTTATGTTTTGTGGTCTCAAAAAGGGCTAGCGAGATACCATCTTGTTATATCATATTATGATTGTTTTGAGAAAGTGTTGTCATCCGAGATTTATTATTATGGCTTGCTAGTTGATCATGCTATTGATATGAGTAATTATGAGACCTGAGAATTATTGCAAATGTGGTTAGTTATGATCTATGCTGAAAACTTGAATGCTGGCATGACATAGTTACAACAACAAGAGCAAACAGAGTTTGTAAAAGTTTTTCTTTCTTTCTTTCAGTTTGTCAACTGAATTGCTTGAGGACAAGCAAGGGTTTAAGCTTGGGGGAGTTGATACGTCTCCGTCGTATCTACTTTTCCAAACACTTTTGCCCTTGTTTTGGACTCTAACTTGTATGATTTGAATGGAACTAACCCGGTCTGACGCTGTTTTCAGCATAATTTCCTTGGTGTTGTTTTATGTGCAGAAAACAAATATTCCCGGAATGACCTGAAACTCCATGGAACATCTTAGAAAAAATAATAATAAATCCTCGCCAAAGATGAAGACCAGGGGGCCCACACCCTTCTCACGAGGGTGGGGGGCGCCCCCCCCTAGGGCGTGCCCTCTACCTCGTGGGCCCCCTGGATGCCCTCTGACGCAAACTCCAACTCTATAGATTTGCTTTCAGAGAGAAAAAATAAGAGAGAAGAAATCATCACGTTTTACGATACGGAGCCGCCGCCAAGCCCTAAAACCTCTCGGGAGGGCTGATCTGGAGTCCGTTCGGGGCTCCGGAGAGGGGGATTCATCGACGTCGTCATCATCAACCATCCTCCATCACCAATTTCATGATGCTCACCGCCGTGCGTGAGTAATTCCATCGTAGGCTTGCTGGACGGTGATGGGTTGGATGAGATTTATCATGTAATCGAGTTAGTTTTGTTAGGGTTTGATCCCTAGTATCCACTATGTTCTGAGATTGATGTTGCTATGACTTTGCTATGCTTAATGCTTGTCACTAGGGCCCGAGTGCCATGATTTCAGATCTGAACCTATTATGTTTTCATGAATATATGTGAGTTCTTGATCCTATCTTGCAAGTCTATATTCACCTACTATGTGTTATGATCCGGCAACCCCGAAGTGACAATAATCGGGACCACTCCTGGTGATGACCATAGTTTGAGGAGTTCATGTATTCACTTTGTGCTAATGCTTTGTTCCGGTTCTCTATTAAAAGGAGGCCTTAATATCCCTTAGTTTCCAATAGGACCCCGCTGCCACGGGAGGGAAGGAGAAAAGATCTCATGCAAGTTCTTTTCCATAAGCACGTATGACTATATATGGAATAAATTCCTACATTACATTGATGAATTGGAGCTAGTTCTGTGTCACCCTATGTTATGACTGTTACATGATGAACCGCATCCGGCATAATTATCCATCACTAATCCGGTGCCTATGAGTTTTCCATATACTGGTTTACGCTTATTTACTTTCCCGCTGTTACTGTTACAATCACTACAAAATACCAAAAACATTACTTTTGCTGTCTTTACTTTTGTTGCCGCTACCACCACTATCATATTACCTTGCTACTAAACACTTTGCTGCAGATACTAAGTTTCCAGGTGTGGTTGAATTGACAACTCAGCTGCTAATACTTGAGAATATTCCCCTTTTGTCGAATCAATAAATTTGGGTTGAATACTCTACCCTCGAAAGTTGTTGCGATCCCCTATACTTGTGGGTTATCATGCTTCTTCCAGACAGTTAGGCGTCATGGTATAGAGCATAAGAGGAATTGTGGATCACCGAGTGACCAAGTTTGTGAAGGTTCGGAAGTCACCTGAACACTTACCACGAGTGATTGGACGAGATCTGTGTGACCTTAGTTCAAGGAGAATACGGTGAGGACTGGGTGTCCTGAGCTGCGTGTTCAGGACTGTGTGTCCAGGACTGTGTGTCCTCGAGTTTAAATACTCAGCCGCTCCAACCAGACGTACAACTGAGATAGCGGTTGGAATTGGTCTACCAAATCATTGTCTTCACAAAGCTTACTGGTTCTATTTCCTCAACTCTTTCATTTCCTCATAACTGTGTTGTGTGCTTGTTCATATCTGTGTTTGAAGATCTTGACTGAAGACTTCCTCAATTTCCTCAGTTCAATTTCTTCAGTTTGTTTGTCTTCATCCTGTGTTATCATGTGCTTATGCTTCATGTACTCTGTGCCTGTCATCATTTCATCATGATGACTATGCTTGTATTCTGTTATGTTTACTTTTGAGTACTCATTCCGCTGCTAGTAGTTCTTCGCTAAGGAATTTCCTCACCGGCAAATTCCTCAGTGAGGAATTTCATAAAAATCGCCTATTCACCCCCCCTCTAGTCGATATAACGCACTTTCACCACTCATAAGGAAGGCAATCAATAAATAAATCATGCTCTGACTTCATCACATAACGGTTCACCATACTTGCATGCTACGGGAATCAAAAACTTCAACACAAGTATTTCTCAAATTCACAACTACTCAACTAGCATGACTCTAATATCACCATCTCCATATCTCAAAACAATCATCAAGTATCAAACTTCTCTTAGTATTCAATGCACTTATATGAAAGTTTTTATTATTGCCATGTTGTTCTAAAGGACTCTCAAAATAATATAAGTGAAGCATGAGAGATCAATTATTTCTATAAAATAGAACCACCGTAGTGCTGTAAAAGATATAAGTGAAGCACTAGAGCAAAAAAATAGCTCAAAAGATATAAGTGAAACACATAGAGTATTTTAATAAATTCCAATTCATATGTGTCTCTCTCAAAAGGTGTGTACAGCATTGATGATTGTGGTAAACTAAAAGGAAAAGACTCAAATCATACAAGACGCTCCAAGCAAAACACATATCATGTGGCGAATAAAAATATAGCTCCGAGTAAAGTTACCGATGAACGAAGACAAAAGAGGGGATGCCTTCCAGGGCATCCCCAAGCTTAGGCTTTTTGGTGTCCTTGTATTTTACCTTGGGGTGCCATGGGCATCCCCAATCTTAGGCTCTTACCACTCCTTGTTCCATGATCCATCAAATCTTTACCCAAAACATGAAATCTTTACAATACAAAACTTAACAGAAAAATCTCGTGAGCTCCGTTAGTAAAAGAAACCAAACCACCACTTCAAGGTACTGTAATGTACTCATTCTGGATTTATATTTGTGTTAAACCTACTGTATTCCAACTTTTCTATGGTTCATAAACTCTATTATTAGCCATACATTCATCAAAATAAGCAAACAACACACAAAAAACAGAATCTGTCAAAAACAGAAGAGTCTGTAGTAATCTGTAGGTTTCGACCACTTATGGAACCCCAAAAATTCTAAAATAAATTTCTGGACGTGAGGAATTTATCTATTAATCATCTGCAAAAATAATTAACTAAATAGAATTCTCCAAATAAAAATGGAAGCAATTCTCGTGAACGCTAAAGTTTTGTTTTTTACAGCAAGATCAAAAAGACTTTCCCCAAGTCTTCCCAACGGTTCTACTTGGCACAAACACTAATTAAACACAAAAAACACAACCAAAACAGAGGCTAGATAAATAATTTATTACTAAACAGGATCAAAAATCAAGGAATAAAAATAAAATTGGGTTGCCTCCCAACAAGCGCTATCGTTTAACGTCCCTAGCTAGGCATAAAAGCAAAGATAGATATAGGTATTGCCATGGTAATGATAAGGTAAATCGCGAAAGCTCATCTCATACTCCCTACGTTCAGCAGCAAGATTTCTTTGTGGCAAGCAAAACTAATCAAAAGGGCTAAATTTAATGGGACAAAAGTCCCCAAGATCAAGCTCGGGAGGAGTTGGTTCCTCCTTTGGCCCCCCATATTGCACAATCAATTCATCATTATAAGCATTCTTTTGGCAAAATGTCATGAGTCTTTGTTCAAGGGAAAAACCTAGCCATTGTTCTGGATGGAAAAATTATCATTAAGTTCAGAGATCCTATTAACAAGAGCATCGGTAGGAAACTTTTTTCTAAGGTTTTCATTAAAAGCAACATGATCTAAAGATCGTAAACGCATAATGTCTTCTTGATAGAAAAGGATTGCTTCTATGGGAGGACAGCCAACATCCACCCTATAATGCGCAAGAATTTCATTGGCTTCTTTTATTATAAATCTAAACTCATGAGCTAAAAAGATGGTAGCAGCTCGCTTAACATAAGAATGCTCAATATTAGAAAATTCTTGGAAAATCCTTTGTATGGAAGGATGCATATGTAAAAATTGTCTTTCAAGTTCAACTATGAGCAAAGATATAGCATCTGCGAGACTACTAGTTTTATGAAGGATAGATCCACTCATAGTGGGCAAAGCACCGGCACAAGTAAAGAAATCTTGAATAACTCCCTTCCCAATAATATTACCGCTACCAATCCGAAACTTTTTAGTGTGTAAAATAGTAGGATTTTCAAAAGGATCATCAATAGCATCAAAGTTTTCCATATTATTATTCTTATCAACGATAAACTCCCCAGTTTCAGACATGAAGGCAACATATTGCAAAAAGAACAAGCACATGGAAGGCAGGAGGGAAAAATAGGCGAACGGAAAAGAGAGGGCGAATAAAACGGCAAGGGTGAAGTGGGGGGAGGAAAACGAGAGGCAAATGGCAAATAATGTAATGCGAAGGATAAGAGTTGTGATGTGTACTTGGTATGTCTTGACTTTGCGTAGATCTCCCTGGCAACGGCGCCAGAAATGGCTTGTTGACGGGAGATCAAATCTTGACTTGACTAGGTGCAACCTCCCCGGCAACGGTGCCAGAAATCCTTCTTGCTACCTCTTGAGCATTGCGTTGGTTTTCCCTTGAAGAGGAAAGGGTGGTCCAGTAAAGCAGCGTAAGTATTTCCCTCAGTTTTTGAGAACCAAGGTATCAATCCAGTAGGAGACCACGCGCGAGTCACCTCGTACCTACACAAACAAATAAGAACCTCGCAATCAACGCGATAAAGGGGTTGTCAATCCCTTCACGTCCACTTGCAAGAGTGACATCTGATAGAGATGATGATAATAATAAGATAAGTATTTTTGGTATTTTTATGATATAGATTGAAAGTAAAGATTGCAAAATAAAATAGATTAGAAACTTGTATGATGGAAAATAGACCCGGGGGCCATAGGTTTCACTAGTGGCTTCTCTCAAGATAACATAAGTATTACGGTGGGTGAACAAACTACTGTCGAGCAATTGATAGAAAAGCGAATAATTATGAGAATATCTAGGCATGATCATATATATAGGCATCATGTCCGTGACAAGTAGACCGACTCCTACCTGCATCTACTACTATTACTCCACACATCAACTGCTATCCAGCATGCATCTAGAGTATTAAGTTCATAAGAACAGAGTAATGCCTTAAGCAAGATGACATGATGTAGAGGGATAAACTCATGCAATATGATATAAACCCCATCTTTTTATCCTCAATGGCAACAATACAATATGTGTTGTTTCCCTTTCTATCAATGGGATCGAGCTACACAAGATTGAACCCAAAGCTAAGCACTTCTCCCATTGCAAGAAAGATCAATCTAGTAGGCCAAACCAAACTGATAATTCCAAGAGACTTGCAAAGATAAACCAATCATACATAAAAGAGTTTAGAGAAGATTCAAATATTGTTCATAGATAATCTGGATCATAAACCCATAATTCATCGGATCTGGACAAACACCGCAAAAAAGAGTTACATCGAATAGATCTCGAAGAGAATCGAGGAGAAATTTGTATTGAGATCCAAAGAGAGAGAAGAAGCCATCTAGCTACTAGCTATGGACCCGAAGGTCTGAAGTAAACTACTCACACATCCTCGGAGGGGCCATGGAGTTGATGTACAGGCCCTCTGTGATCAATGCCCCCTCCGGCGGAGCTCCGGAAAAGGCCCCAAGATGGGATCTCTTGGGTACAGAAGGTTGCGGCGGTGGAAATAGGGTTCCGTGGTGCTCCTAGATGTTTGGGGGTATATGGATATATATATAGGAGGAAGAAGTACGTCGGTGGAGCAACGAGGGGCCCACAAGGGTGGAGGGAGCGCCCAGGGGGGTGGGCGCGCCCCCCCTGCCTCGTGGCCTCCTCATTGATTGCTTGACGTCCACTCCAAGTCTCCTGGATCATGTTTGTTACAAAAATAACGCTCCCAAAGGTTTCATTCCGTTTGGACTCCGTTTGATATTCCTTTTCGGTGAAACTCTAAAATAGGCAAAAAAACAACAATTTGGGTAGGCCACCGGTTAATAGGTTAGTCCCAAATTAGTGTAAAAGTGTAAAAATAAGCCCAATAACATCCAAAATAGATAGTATAATAACATGGAGCAATCAGAAATTATAGATACGTTGGAGACGTATCAATAAGTTGCAACCTCGGCGCTTGTTTTCTAGGGTTTGCACTCTTCATACTCTCTCCAGTATATATATACACGTTGGAGCCTCAGCGCTTGTAGTTGCTCTCTTCACACTCTCTCACCCTTTCTAGATCTAAACAAGACTTCGTTGGCCTCTCTCTCTCCCCACACTGCTGGTCTGCTTGTAGTTGCTCTCTTCACACTCTCTCACCCTCTCCAGATCTAAGAAAAAGTTCGTTGGCCTCTCTCTCTCCCCTCACTGTTGGTCAAAGAGCCGGTAGGATCCGTCCGCCGGGAAGGGAAGGAGGCTTAACGCTGTCGCCGTCGGCGAGGGAGGGAATCCACTACCGGCGCAGCTATTCACTTTCACCCAACGGTGGCGCGGGAGGGCCTCCGAGCCCTTCTTCTTCGCCGCCATACTTAGTGTGGGTTGAACAGCCTCCGGTCGCCCACCGAACCACACCCCAAGAACCTTAAGGTATAATTTACTTATTCCACATGCATTGCTCTAGCTGCATGTGGGCTTTTTCCGCTTCTACACTTGAATCTAGGTGTTGGATCAAACAGGAAAGTTGTGGGGAAAGTTGTATACCATGAATCTAGGACGTGGTTCTAAGAGGAAAGGAATGGGGGAAAGTAGTGGGAAAAGTTGTTTAGCATGAATCTAGGACGTAGTTCAAAAAGAAAAGGAAGGGGGAAAGTAGTGGGGAAAGTTGTATAGCATAAATCTAGGACGTGGTTCATAGAGGAAAGGAAGTGGGGAAAGCACTAGTACAGATTGGCTATCCAGCACCTACGTTGGTTGAAAAGGGAAAACAATGACAAATGTAGTACGCACATCTATAACGAACTGATCTTTTGTTTTGGGGGACAAGGCTCTAGAGTTTGAGCAGGACTAGATTTGCTGCGCTCACATAGGGAAAGGTGTCTAAAGATAATAAAACTGGGACCAACACAAATATGCTCCTTGGTTGTTTGTTCTTTGTTGCAACAGACTGTGCATCACCCCAGTACATCGGTAGATGCACATGGTGCTGGTGCGTCCACTGTCCCGTGCAACTCTTTAGCTGTTGTTAATCTAAGGCTCTATTTGGTTAAAAACTCCCTAGTCCCTACCTGCTTGGTTCCAGGGATTAAACATGGGCTAGAGGTTATTAAATGACATGTTAAAAGACCATGTTACCCCTAGTAATGAACTAATAGAGACAAGGTGCGATGCGTGGCAGGGGCAACTACTGGAAAAAGTCCCCAAAAGACTCTCCCTCGGGGTCTTCTTTCTTTAGTCCCAAATGCCCACTTTTAGTCCCTAAAAGTCCCTCCTGTTTGGTTTAGATGGGACTGACACAGAGTTTTTTTAGTCCCTCCACCAAAATGTCCTTGTAAACAAGCACCCTCTAATAATGCCGCTGGAAAATTGATGCAATGCCACAGTTAAAAGCAAATTACATGTTTAACAAATTTTATTGTTAATATAATCTCTCTGTTAATATTAATCAATGCCACCGTTTGAGAAATGCTACTGTCTTGCTTTCTTTCCCATTTAGATAAGGTAGATGCTTATTTTTGTTGGCTTCTGTGTCATCCACCATTATTGACCACTAGTTGTTTCCTTTGCACCTCTGTGTAAACAGGGTTATCTACTTTACCTTGTTGCCATTGTGACCTTTTGTTGCACTGCACAAAACACTTTTGTTTTAAGAATGTTTTGTGCCGTTCAACCAAAGTGTCACACCGACAACGTTGCTTGATTGCTTGATCTTAGTGGAACTGCACAAGAGGAGATCTTACTTCCTATCCGTGTTGGCAAATTTGGTTCAGATCTTCTTCTTGTGAGTTGTTTGAATTCCGCGTCATGAGAGGTCAGTACTAGCCTTCTTTCACATGATTCTGCAGTGTGCTTTCATATGTTGTACTACTTATACGGTAATCTTGCTTGATTTTAGTGAACTGCACAAATGGAGACAAGACTTCCAATTTGTATGTGCACCGTAATATCCCATTGAGGTGAGATAAGAATATTTCACAACTGTTGGCCTGTATTTTGCCACTTAATTTCATCAGAAAATTAATGTCATTGTTTAGTGCTATACTTGTGCAACCTAATTGACATGCCAAATCTTACATTGAAGGCGAAGCTTGTCTGTTATTGAACCAAGTGATGAAGGGGGAGAACAAGCAGAAGAAAAACAAAAATCAACTCCTGGTGCTATAATGAAGCACTGGAACTACGATGACACAAGTAATGATATAGTTTTGCATCTTAATTTATTGCTATGGCTGGAACAAGCAATTGTTTTGCCACTGATTTGATGCCACTCTTAATGTAATACGTAATTATCTCTACTTGTGCAAACAGGGATCTTCTTTGAAGATACCATATATTTTAGTGGAACTGCACAAGAAGATGTTGGAACCATTAATCTAATCGAGGAGTATATAGTAAGCATGGACACCACAGTAGATAGCAACAGATGGTTCCGGAGAAGTGCTTCATATGTATGCTCTACACAATAAGCCTCCTGACAAAGGTTGGTCTCGCCCACTGATTTCATCCATATGATTGAGCTTTGTCATCTCTATTTGTGTTGTGCTACTGTTTAGATACTATCATCAAAAAGTGGTATTGTCCTTGAGAAGTGCTTCATCTGTGTTGTTTTAAATATTTCCTTTCCTTTTTTTTCGAGCAAACAGGGATGCTAGCATTTAGTTATCCTCTTGTCTTTGCACAACAGGATCCTCCTCCTCTGAAGAAGAATATGGAGTACGTGAAGTGACTAGTTCCGATTATGCCAGGATGAAGAAGCCCTGTCTATCTTCTCATCAGAAGGAGTAGTTGAAGGATGGTTACATTACCCCCCCCCCCACACACACACACAAGACCAAACTAAATTCAACTCAGAAGGACTGACAAATCTCCATTTTCTTGCTGTGATGCGCGAGTACAATGTTGTTCTAGGATTCTTTCCGGTGAGTTCCATTTTTCTAAAAGTGTGCTCCACATGGACCATGTAGCTGCCTGTTTAAACTGTCAATTCATAGTACAGTTTGCTTTATACTAATCACTTTTTTTGTATTTGTGCAAACAGGGGTGCTCAGCTTGATTTCAATGGGAACTGCACAAAATTTTCATGAATACATCGAATCATTCATTTCCACCACAAGAAAGAAGGTGCCAATAAGTTCAAGGCGTTGCAACATATAATGGCGAAATCATACAAGCTACGCGCGAATTTGGTTGATTTTGGTGGAACTGCACAAAAAGGACAGCTGGTTTATTTAGCACGAGGTGTCATGTCAATGTCCGAACTGATAGCAAACCCTGCCCATTCCACAATCGTAGGCATTTGATATTTTGGAATGGGAAAACCTTGTCAAATTTTTCTCATTGATTTTAGCAAGAAGACATGCGTTTGATATTTTTGAATGGGACGCCCTTTGCTGTCAGTAGCGTCGATCCATTTTTTCTTTATTCTTTAGTTGTGAAGTAAATATTGGCTCTGACATGTGAATCGCTGAGATGCATAATCATCGATTGTTTTGAATGTTCTCTATGAATTGCCAGGCCTGTATGTTTGATTGAAATGTACAGGAACGCTAAAAAGCTGGTCAAACTCTTTGTACTCCTTATGTTCCTTTTTACTTCGCACATTGTGAAAGTGCATACTTTTTTCTATAAGATTGGTCAAAGTAGAGATACTTTAACTGCAGAAAATACTTGTATGCAGACTAGAAAGGACCGGAGGGAGTACATGTGAAACTGTTGCAAACGAGGTGATCACCCTGGGAATAATGTTGGTACGTATTTTTTTGCATGTTCATCCAATGCCAGTGATACAAGAATTCGAACTAATCGAAATAAATTCATTCATATGCGGTTGGATTTCATATAAACATGCTAGATTTCATTACATTTCATACATTCTTCAACTAAAAGGGGGTGCGCTGGAGGTATAATTAATTAACCGAAGCTACCCACCTGTGTCCGGCTGAGCCGAACAGAAGCTTCAGTGACTTAACTACAGGTGCAGTTGCGTAACTAACATGTGGCCCAGATGCCTATTGGGCCTACGTGTCAGTCAGCCAACTGCATCAGCAGTTAAGTAGAAGCAGCGTCCTTCTCCAACATAGCTCTCTGACCCCACATCACCATGAAGAAGCTAACCGGCTGTCAATGGTCAACCCACCTAGCTTGTCATAGCGATTACGGCAACTAGGAGCCCAATGATCAGGATCCCCACATGACAAACACCTTTCTTCTTGTCATTCTTCTTCTTGAAGTCCGTGTGTTGCACAGCCTTGTTCTTCCCATCGAACTTTGCTTTACCATCAAACGTGTCCTTGTTCTTGAACTTGTGGGGCTGGAAGTTCTTCTTCTGTACCAGATTGGCACTAGATCCTCCCTCAATTCCTCGAGCATGTGTACCCTTTGCTCTCGCCTTTTCTTCCACATCAAGAGTGCAAATGAGATCCACGAAGGAGGAAGCTTAGTGATGATACCTCCGGCAACAAACTTGTCTGGTAGCATACAACTGAAGTGCTCAAGTTCTCTAGCAAATGACTGTATCTCATGAACTTGCTCAACCACGGAGCGCTCTTCAATCATCCTGTAATCATAGAATTGCTCCATGATGTACAGCTCAGTGCCAGCAACCGAATGGTAGCAGCGGTGGCCTTACTTGGACCCGAGTGGCGACAACCTACCGTGTTCTACTCTTCCTTGTTTTCTATGTGGTGTGGCCTCGTTGGCAGCAGGGCGGGGCCTCGGCGGAGCCGGCGATGTCCTCTGTCTCGTTGCCAGCGGGCGGCGCCTCAGCGGAGCGGGGTAAATCCCCCCCTTATTGCCGGTAGGGTGGGGCCTCGGCGGAGCCGGCATTGTCCTCTACCTCGTCCTCGGTCTCGCCAAACAACGCCTCACCCGCTTCATCGCCCTCTTTGTAGGCGGCCGCAGCCTCCGCCACCCGCATGCGGTACCGCCAGCGCTCGAGGCGGCCCTCGTGGACGGAGCAGTGCGAGTCGAGCAGCGCCTCCTGCTCCGCCCGCTCTGCGGGGATATGCTCCTCAGCTTGCAGGTGCTCCTGGAGGAGATGGTGGTTGTAGGCGGCGTCGGCCTGCGCCTCCCAGAACTGCTCCTCACGCTTCTGCCTCACCGTGTCCATATATTGGGCACGGGCCTCGCCGATGGTCATGGTGCAATGCACCGGCGAGGATGGCGCGGAGGAGGGGGTTGGCGCCAGATCATCGACTACCATGTTCTCCATTGGGACGTCGTCGACCTCAAGCTGCCTGCTGGCCAGCCAGTCGGCAGCAATGGCTTCCATCTCCTTGTGGTCCATCGTCTGCCCGTTCCGAAGAGCGCTGGAGCGCGAGGAAGCCATGGTGGGCAGTAGTGGTGTGGACAGGAGAATAGGAACGGATGCAGATGACTGCGGCTATGGCTGGCGCAGCAGTTTATATAGCAATGGTGGGCGGCGGAGGGACGGACGTGTGATGCCGGAGTAGCCACCTCGGCAACCGCATATCATTAATGTGGGCGGCAGAAGGATAGATGGACGGCACTTGTGTCGTTTGAAGGCGGGGCAATCGCATGCACCGGGAAGCGTGGCGGGCGGCGCTGATCGTTTCGGGCGGAAATCACGCGCGGGCGAGGGAGGCGGTCTGGGTGGGCCAGGGCAGTCAGACTCATGCTTGGCAGCGGGTCGGTCCAGCAGCCAGACATGCTGGCTCGCCAGCTACCTCGCCGAGCTGAGCAACGACAATCAGACGACGGACGTAGCTTCCGACCAGGAGCCGGCGCCACTGTCCAAGCCGGTTCATGTCATGTTCACCATAGAGCAGGTGCGACCGCACTTCGACGCCCTAGTGGCAGAAGAGCTACCAGTGCAGGAGGACCTGTGCTGCAACCTCCGTCTCCTCAACGAGCACCGGTGAACAAGCGAGCGACAATGCCGTCGCGGACATGTGGCCCTATGATCCTGACTTCCTGAATGAGCAGCGGGCGCTGTATCAGACCATCCGTAGGGCCCGCGAGGCCCTCTTCCTCGTCCTTCGAGTTGTTGCGCTCACCGTGGCACCGCTGTCTCATGTTGTCAACATGGTCAACGGACATGAGGATGAGGAGATGACTTTACTTGGAGGGGATGACAGTGGGGACCCACCAGGGCCATAGCCGCACGTACGCAAGTGACTCCTTATTAGTATATAAAACTATTTTTTTGCTTCCTCCTGGTTTCCTGACATCACGGTCCCACACCATTGTCAACCTATGTAGTCAATAAACGAGAGAATTGCACAAGAAGCGGTCGACAACTCGGACCAAGCAGCTCGAGCAGTATTTGTGTTTTTGAGGTGTGAGCACTGCAGAGTTTTTCTTGAGTGATGTTTAGCCCAGATATTAATTTTTCTCCTCTGAACAACAACGAAAACATCGCTGCAACTATTAACTGGGTGGGCTGTGGCTCGTCTAGCCCAGGCCAGATATCCAGCCCAGATCTTAATTTTTTTCAAGCTGAAAATGGCTAGCCCGCTATATTTTTTTTAGAAATACCCAGGCAAGGTCAAGTTGTTATTCTCCGCCCCGCTGGGCTGCAAATCTTTCTAGGAGGGATGCATTAGGCTTAACAAGAAAATGGGCTTTCAGAAATAATAAATGGGATGTAATTATAAAACTGGGCAGTAACTATAAAAAATGCACCAAACATGTAATTACTTTATAAAATATTATTTTTGGATATTGAAAATTTTAACTTCATTAATTGTTGCGCGCGTAATGTTTTGTTGGATTTTTACGTAATATAAATTTATATTTAAATTGTATTTAATCTGACTAGAAATTTCGGGATAAAAATATTTCGGATCCCATCAAAATGTGGGAAATTTTATTGAATTCTGTTTTGAATGGTTGGTTGAAATGGAGTGTACTTTTAACAAACTGTAAATGGGTTGTAGTAAATTCCATTAGAATTCAGAAATTGGCTGCACATTCTTACAAATCTCAAATGGGCTTTAAGTTCTCTGCCACACACTTGTGGCCTTACTAAGTTGACGTGTCCCCTCAAAAAAAAAGAGTTGACGCGTATGCAAGGCTTTGTCAACTTATAGTCAACACACGGTTCTAGCAGCAGTGGTCATTGGATGTCCATCCAACGGATGCCATGCTTCTTCTTCAATCTTAGATATTCTATCTTCACCTGCCCAAAAATGATTCCTCCCCCTGACATCTGGGGCGCATCGTTTCGGAAGCTGACCTATGGGCCTACTAAGTTGACGCGTACCAAGGGCCGTACGATTCTAGCTACAGTGACCGTACGATGTCCATCCAACGGCGGCCGTGCTTCTTCAACCTATGGTCTTCTTGCTCCAGCCGCCCAAAGCAGCGCCGGTCGTGCCGCCTTCTCCTGCCTTCCGTGGCCGGCTGTGCTTCCGCGCAGGCCTCACCGCCCTACTACTCCCACCGCTGGCCAGGGCATCCCTCCACTCACCCACACCCCCTGTTATTCTGCAGCGACGGCAGCCTCACACCGCAGCCGAACTAGTGAACCCTCATACTCCTCTCCGCGTGGGCATCCAATGCCACGTCTTCCCGGCTTCGCGTCGTCCCCTTCCTAGGCCTCGCCGCCGTCCACCGCCCTGGTGCTCTCGGCGCGGCGTGTTCAACGTGGTCAAGGAACGACTTCCATCGGAAGAGTACTGTACGTGGAGAGGCTGACAACTGGTTCCACGGAAGCCATAAGGAAGTGCCTCCTTATTACACGAAAAATGATTATTCCTCCACCTAACAGCAAGGACCCACCAGATGGGCCACCGTATTTGGCGAAAAAATGTTTCCCCCTGACTGCTGGGACCCACCGGACGGGCCACCGTATTTCGTGAAAAAAACGTTCCCCGCGCTGTCAGCTTGGACCCACCGGAGGTGCCTCCTTATTACGCACAAAAAATGAATACTCCCCCTGCTAGTTGGGATCCACCTTGGTGGGAGGCTGACTTGTGGGCCTACTAAGTTGACGGGGATGAAGTGCTTTGTCAACTTAGTCAATATGAACGATTCTACCTCCAGTGACCGTACGATGTCCATCCAACGGCCATAGTGCTTCTTCGACCTCAGGTCTTCTTGCTCCAGCCGCCCAAAGCAGCGCCGGTCGTGCCGCATGCTCCCGCCTTCCGTGGCTGGCTGTGTTGCCGCAGAGGCCTCACCGCCCCCTACTATTCCCACCGCTGGCCAGGCCTTGCGGTGACGGCAACCTCACACCGCAGCCGAACCAGTGAACCCTCGTACTCCTCTCCGCGCAGGCTTCCACTGCCACGTCTTCCCTGGCTCCGCGTCGTCCCCTTCCTAGGCCTTGCCGTCATCCACCGCCCTGGTGGTCTCGGCGCGGCGTGGTCAACGTGGTCAAGGAACGACTTCCATCGGAAGAGTACTGTACATGGAGAGGCTGACAGCTGGGTCCATGGCGGCCGCAAGAAAGTGCCTCCTTATTACACGCAAAATAATTATTCCTCCACCTGACAGCAGGGACACACCGTACGGGCAACTGTATTTCGTGAAAAAAATGTTTCCCCCTAACTGTAGGGACCTACCAGCTACATCTTCGCACGCAAGGAAGTGCGTCCAAGCAAAAAAAGATTGGCCCCCCTGACTGCTGGGACCCACCAGCTACATCTTCGCACGCAAGGAAGTTCCTGAGAGTCGGGACCCACCTGGCAGAAGCATACATAGCGTTGTCATTCTGGTCGCGAACGTGTACGTACATACTGGTCGATGTAGAGGCGCGCACGTGTCGTAGTAGAGGCGCGCACATAGCATGTACACGTACGTACAACAGCCAGTGTGCAAGAAAGAAAATATGGGCAGGGTCTCGAAGGCCTACTCGTGCATATGTACGGCCAAGGCTTGTGTACATGGCTGGGTCGGAGCGGATAAACTACATCGTCGTCGCGTACATGGGGAGCCAACCGGCTGGGTCCGAACGGAATGCGTTGTCGTGTTCATCGGGAGGGCTTGGACGGAACAGCCGATGGAAACGAGGCCTAGCGTACCGTAGAACGGAGGAAACAGCCTTGCGTTCGACCGGCCATGGTCGAAACGGGATCATTTTCATCGTGAGGGGTCTGGCGTACCACAAAATGGCGGAAACGGGCCTCCTACGATCGAAACAGGGTTCCTGTTGATCGGGAGGGGTGTGGCGTACTGCAAAACGGAGGAAACGGACTTGTGTTGGAGCCCTACGGTCGAAACGGGGGTCCTGTTCATCAGGAGGGGTGTGGCGTACCGCAAAATGGGACTCCACAGGATAATGTTCATCTCCACCGTCGACCCCCTCCAGCCTCCACGGGCTATTGTTCATCCACCGTCGACTTCCACCAGCCTCCACCTGCGACTGTTCATCCACGGGCTCCTGTTCATCCAGCCTCCACCGCACACTACTCCATCGGCTACTGTTCAACCAGCCCTCTCCACGGGCTCCTGTTCAACCACCCCTCCACTGGCTACTGTTCATTCATTCCTCCACCATCTATTGTTCATCCAGCCCTCCACGGGGTGGTCCTGTTCATCCTGCCCTCCACGGGGTCCTATTCATCCACCCCCAACCGGCTCGATCGATCGGGGTCCTGTTCATCCAGAGGCAACACCACGGGGTCCTGTTCATCCACCCCCACCGGGAACTGTTCATCCCAACCCCCCTCCCCCCAGCAACGCTCACTGTTCATCCGGAGGCAGCATCAATCGGCTTCAGTTAGCAGCAGTAGTGATGGAATCGCTCGATCTGGTTCAGTTAATAGCCATCGATCGATCGCTCGGGTTCAGTAACGTGTAGCCTGCAGTGCAATCGCTCGGGTTCAGTTAGAGCCCAACGCCTCGCACCCATGCGCATGCGTGTACGAGAGAAACGTGCATCGCTCGGCCCCGACCACCCACCGTAACTGGGAACACCCCGATATTTTCCTCGCCCTCGCTTCTACCATGGTTTTTTCCGTCATAGACGGCCCAAAGAATGTCATGCAGCTGTGTCTCAGGCCCGCCCAGGATGAAAAGCCCATTTTCTGTCATGATTTTTTTTCATAGAAGTAGGACCCACCACATCTATGATGATATCGGGATTTGTCACAGTTATCGTCATAGAAGTGTCATAAGTATGACAGGAAAAAAATTCGTTCGGCCCAAAATTTCACGGATGTGTCTTTTTTTGTAGTGATAAAACTCACCTGTTCCCAATGAGATCATGTGTAAGGTGTGGTTGGATTACCCAAATCATGTTGATGAGGATCTCGTAATGGGCGGGCATGATCACTGTTTTGTTGAGACGTGGCAATGGAGGCTAGACCTCGAAACGCAAAACAGGAGGCATGAAAATAGTTCAAAATGTTAAAGAGTCAAGTGTGACACTTCGCCGAAAAAGTTGTCAGTAAAAGACACTGTTCCTATTTTGACGTCTTGGCTTTGTGGCTAAGGGTTGTATTGATTGTGCGGAGCCGGATATAGTTCCTTTATGCAGGAGGCTAACTTAAAGTATTCAGGAGAAGGAACCCACCTTGCAATGCCGAATAATCCAACTGTCGAACACATCATCATCAAAGACTGGTTCAGGGCCTATTGAGGGAGTCCTGCATTAGGGGGTCCTCGGGTGTCCGGTCTATTCGATATGGGCCGGACTGGTGGGCCGTGAAGATAAAGCGGAAGGCTATCCCCCGTGTCCAGGTAGGACTCCTATGTGCGTAGAACGGCAAGTTTGGAGTCCAGGTGCAATATGTCCTTCCTCTGCAAGGCGACTCTGTACAACCCTAGGCCCCTCCGGTGTGTATATAAACCAAAGGATTTAGTCCATGGAGTCTATCAGAATAATCATAGGATAGACAACTAGGGTTTAGCCATTACGATCTTGAGGTAGATCAACTCTTGTAACCCCTATACTCATCGAATACAATCAAGCAGGACGTAGGGTTTTACCTCCTTTAAGAGGGCCCGAACCTGGGTAAACATCGTGTCCCTATTCTCCCTTGTTACCATCAATCCTTAGACACACAGCTTGGGACCCCCTACCCGAGATCTGCCGGTCTTGACACCGACAACCCCCCTCCGGTCGTTCTTGGCTCCAGTATTTTTCTTTATTGTATCAAAATCATGCAAATTAGAGTCCAAAACAAGAGTAAAAACGTTAGGAAAAGTAGATACGACGAAGACCTATCAAGGATCCCCCTCTCCGGAGCTCCGAACGGGCTCCAGACCTATCAAACTTTCGGCCAATTTCGAGAATTTTTATTTCTGCACAAAAACAACACATGGTAGTTCTGCTGAAAATAGCATGAGTCCAAATTAGTTTCATTCAAATCATGCATGTCGTGGGTTTGTCACAGCAGATGTCCTCATGAAAGGTCTTAGTCGTGGAGCCATTGCAACGGGTTAGCTTAGAGGGGTTAAACCGGACAAGGGACACGGGGAGTTTATACTAGTTCAGCCCCTTCGATGAAGGTAAAAGCCTACGTCTAGTTGTGATTGATATTGCTAGGGTTTCGATGACCAGGGAGCGAATCCACTTTGTCTGGCCCTCGAGTTGTTGTCTGTCCCTAAACCGCTACCGGGTCGTCCCTTTATATACATAGGTTGACGCCCGCCGGTTTACAGAGTCCCGAAGCCGGATCATAAACGTGCCCAGTTCGGTCTCTATACTTCCTATCTTACAATGCAAGTTCCATAATAAGGTCGGTTTACATCTATAGGCCTTAACTCGCCTCTGGGCCTTGGGCCTTCATAAAGCGCCATCATTCTTTTGTCTTCATGGGCTTCTAATCTTTATAAAGTTAATCCAGCTACTCCTGGCCGGTTTACGCCCAGTAGTAATATCCCCAACATTAGGCCCCAGATTGGTTTGAACTTGTTCATGTCAATCTTGAACACTTAGAAAAAATCCTCCTTTGCATCTTCACTTTGATCTTGTAAACCGCCCTGACGTCATACTCCAGGATCATGATAACCCGCCCTGACGTCATCTATTCGTTGAAGCCGAAGATTACCTTCATTAATGCATATCCAATCATCGAGGCGACACCATTATTAACTATCCATTTTTGAGCTCCTCGATTCCCGCACTTGTCGCTTTATCGGTTCACCTTATAAATAGGACCATAGGTCCTTCTCCTTTTTCCCATTCGTCTCCTTCACTTCTTCTTCCTCCTCGCGACATCTCCGCCCCCGAGCGCCGCTGCCATCACCGAGCTTCACCTCTGCTTCGACAAAGGCCGCTGCATCAACCTGGCCGTTACCAGAGACACGCGGTGATCCTCCGCTGCTTCTTCCTGCACCAGTAAGTTCCACTTCTCCTCACCCCAGATCCGCCATTAGGGTTCGGTGTTCTTCATAACCTGAAGTTGTTCCTCTTTTAGTAACACCAATGGCCAGTTAGATCTGATTGTTTTCAGCGCCCTTTGTAGCTTAAACTCCTTTCTTCTTGTAAAAGCATCTTCTTGATATCAAAGCCATCTGAACTTACTGAACCTTTTGAGCACTTGAGATTAGAACACAATATATTTTGATTATCCAACGCACGGCAGATCTGAAATTCCCATGCCAAACTGTGAAATATGTTTTACCTTACTTAGCCCTTTTCGTCTTAGATCTGTATCCTCTTTACCATTTAGGCGGTTTACCCTTGTAAAACAATCTATCTCATACCATTAATCCCCTGGTAAACCGGCAAACCCCCTTTACATTCATTGTAATAGTCCGGTTTAACAACACACGTATACCCTTGATATGACCTTGTCATTCATTATGGTATCAGTCTCCGGTTTACGCAATTTCACATATTTTTATATTTTTAATCCATTGCATCTTGCG
The DNA here is from genome assembly GCF_018294505.1 of Triticum aestivum. NCBI lineage: Eukaryota > Viridiplantae > Streptophyta > Magnoliopsida > Poales > Poaceae > Triticum > Triticum aestivum. Next base: position 452,989,464 of record NC_057794.1, read on the forward strand.
TACCACCATGAATGATTTGTAAACCAGCATTCTTTTTCAGCTTTTCGTTCCACAATGGCCAAACAGTTTTTCGCTTGCAACTGGGCTCGTTCCCGGGTCACCCAAGAACAGTTGAACGGAATGGTCAGTATCGGCACTTTGCCTAAGAAAACTGAAATTCGATGGTGAGTTCCAGGAACAGAGAATCCTCCTACCCTGAGGTAGGGTGAGGTAGTGGTCTTTGTCGACCACATAGGCCATGGTTTCAAACCGCCCGATTTGAAGTTTTTTCGAGATGTGCTTGCCAGTTTCTGAAGGAAATATGCCCTAGAGGAAATAATAAAGTTACTATTTATTTCCTTATTTCATGATAAATGTTTATTATTCATGCTAGAATTGTATTAACCGGAAACATAATACATGTGTGAATACATAGGCAAACAAAGTGTCACTAGTATGCCTCTACTTGACTAGCTCGTTGATCAAAGATGGTTAAGTTTCCTAACCATATACATGAGTTGTCATTTGATTAATGGGATCACATCATTAGGAGAATGATGTGATTGACTTGACCCATTCCGTTAGCTTAGCACTTGATCATTTAGTTTGTTGCTATTGCTTTCTTCATGACTTATACATGTTCCTATGACTATGAGATTATGCAACTCCCGTTTACCGGAGGAACACTTTGTGTGCCACCAAACGTCACAACGTAACTGGCTGATTATAAAGGTGCTCTACAGGTGTCTCCAAAGGTACTTGTTGGGTTGGCGTATTTCGATATTAGGATTTGTCACTCATATTGTCGGAGAGGTATCTCTGTGCCCACTCGGTAGTGCACATCACTATAAGCCTTGCAAGCATTGCAATTAATGAGTTAGTTGCGGGATGATGAATTACGGAACGAGTAAAGAGACTTGCCGGTAACGAGATTGAACTAGGTATTGAGATACCGATGATCGAATCTCGGGCAAGTAACATACTGATGACAAAGGGAACAACGTATGTTGTTATGCGGTCTGACCGATAAACATCTTCATAGAATATGTAGGAGCCAATATGGGCATCCAGGTCCCGCTATTGGTTATTGACCAGAGAGGTGTCTCGGTCATGTCTACATAGTTCTCGAACCCGTAGGGTCCGCACGCTTAACATTCATTGACGATATAGTACTATATGAGTTATGTATGTTGATGACTGAATGTTGTTCGGTGTCCGGGATGAGATCACGGACATGACGAGGAACTCCGGAATGGTCCGAAGATAAAGTTTGATATATGGGATAGTAGTGTTTGATCTCCGGAAGGGTTCCGAAATTCACCGGAAGGGGTTCTGGATGTTTCCCGAAATGTTTGGGCACGAGAACACTTTATCTGGGCCAAAGGGGAAAGCCCATGAGGCTTTTGGAAAGTGCAAAAGGAAGTTTTGCGGAGACCAGAGGCTAGACGCCAGGAACCCTGACGTCTAGGGGGTAGACACTGGGAACCCTGGCGTCTAGCCCTGGAGTCCGAGAAGGACTCTTGCCTTTCGGGTGAAACCGACTTTGAGGAGGCTTTTACTCCAAGTTTCGACCCCAGGGCTCAACATATAAATAGAGGGGTAGGGCTAGCACCAAAGAGACATCAAGAAACACCAAGCCGTGTGCCGGCAACCCCGTCCCCTCTAGTTTATCCTCCGTCATAGTTTTTGTAGTGCTTAGGCGAAGCCCTGCGGAGATTGTTCTTCACCAACACCTTCACCACGCCGTCGTGCTTCCGGAACTCATCTACTACTTCACCCCTCTTGCTGGATCGAGAAGGCGAGGACGTCACCGAGCCGAACGTGTGCAGAACTCGGAGGTGTCGTGCTTTCGGTACTTGGATCGGTCGGACGTGAAGACGTACGACTACATCAACCGCATTGATATAACGCTTCCATGAACGGTCTACGAGGGTACGTAGACAACACTCTCCCCTCTCCTTGCTATGCATCACCATGATCTTGTGTGTGCGTAGGAATTTTTTTTGAAATTACTACGTTCCCTAACAGTGGCATCCGAGCCTAGGGTTTATGCGTTGATGTTGTGCACGAGTAGAACACAAGTGAGTTGTGGGCGATATAAGTCATACTGCTTACCAGCATGTCATACTTTGGTTTGGCGGTACTGTTGGATGAAGCGGCCTGGACCGACATTATGCGTATGCTTACGCGAGACTGGTTCTACCGATGTGCTTTGCACACAGGTGGCTGGCGGGTGTCAGTTTCTCCAACTTTAGTTGAACCAAGTGTGGCTATGCCCGGTCCTTGCGAAGGTTAAAACAGCACCAACTTGACAAACTATCGTTATGGTTTTGATGCGTAGGTAAGAACGATTCTTCCAAGCCCATAGGAGCCACGTAAAACTTGCAACAACAAAGTAGAGGACGTCTAACTTGTTTTTGCAGGGCATGTTGTGATGTGATATGGTCAAGACATGATGCTAAATTTTATTGTATGAGATGATCATGTTTTGTAACCGAGTTATTAGCAACTGGCAGGAGCCATATGGTTGTCGCTTTATTGTATGCAATGCAATTGCGCTGTAATGCTTTACTTTATCACTAAGCGGTAGCGATAGTCATGGAAGCATAAGATTGGCGAGACAACAACGATGCTACGATGGAGATCAATGTGTCGCGCCTATGACGATAGTGATCATGACGGTGCTTCGAAGATGGAGATCACAAGCACAAGATGATGATGGCCATCTCATATCACTTATATTGATTGCATGTGATGTTTATCTTTTATGCATCTTATCTTGCTTTGATTGACGGTAGCATTATAAGATGATCTCTCACTAAATTTCAAGATAAAAGTGTTCTCCCTGAGTATGCACCGTTGCCAAAGTTCGTTGTGCCCAGACACCACGTGATGATCGGGTGTGATAAGCTCTACGTCCATCTACAACGGGTGCAAGCCAGTTTTTGCACACGCAAGATACTCAGGTTAAACTTGACGAGCCTAGCATATGCAGATATGGCCTCGGAATACTGAGACCGAAAGGTCAAGCATGAATCATATAGTAGATATGATCAACATATTGATGTTCACCATTGAAAGCTACTCCATTTCACGTGATGATCGGTTATGGTTTAGTTGATTTGGATCACGTGATCACTTAGAAGATTAGAAGGATGTCTTTCTAAGTGGGAGTTCTTAAGTAATATGATTAATTGAACTTAAGTTTATCATGAACTTAGTACCAGATAGTATTTTGCTTGTCTAGTTGATTGTAGATAGATGGCCCGTGCTGTTGTTCCGTTGAATTTTAATGCGTTCCTTGAGAAAGCAAAGTTGAAAGATGATGGTAGCAATTACACGGACTGGGTCCGTAACTTGAGGATTATCCTCATTGCTGCACAGAAGAATTACGTCCTAGAAGCACCGCTAAGTGCCAAGCCTACTGCAGGAGCAACACCAGATGTTATGAACTTCCGGCAGAGCAAAGCTGATGACTACACGATAGTTCAGTGTGCCATGCTTTACGGCTTAGAACCGGGTCTTCAACGACGTTTTGAATGTCATAGAGCATATGAGATGTTTCAGGAGTTGAAGTTAATATTTCAAGCAAATGCCCGGATGGAGAGATATGAAGTCTCCAATAAGTTCTATAGCTGCAAGATGGAGGAGAATAGTTCTGTCAGTGAACATATACTCAAAATGTCTGGGTATCATAATCACTTGACTCAACTGGGAGTTAATCTTCCTGTTGATAGTGTCATTGACAGAGTTCTTCAATCACTGCCACCAAGCTACAAGAGCTTCGTGATGAACTATAACATGCAAGGGATGGATAAGACGATTCCCGAGCTCTTCGCAATGCTAAAGGCCGCGGAGGTAGAAATCAAGAAGGAGCATCAAGTGTTGATGGTCAATAAGACCGCCAGTTTCAAGAAAAAGGGCAAAGCTAAGAAGAAGGGGAACTTCAAGAAGAACAGCAAACAAGTTGCTGCTCAGGAAAAGAAAGCCAAATCTGGACCTAAGCCTGAAACTGAGTGCTTCTACTGCAAGCAGACTGGACACTAGAAGCGGAACTGCCCCAAGTATTTGGCGGATAAGAAGGATGGCAAGGTGAACAAAGGTATATGTGATATACATGTTATTGATGTGTACCTTACTAGAGCTCGCAGTAGCACATGGGTATTTGATACTGGTTCTGTTGCTAATATTTGCAACTCGAAACAGGGACTACGGATTAAGCGATCACTAGCAAAGGACGAGGTGACGATGCGCGTGGGAAATGTTTCCAAAGTCGATGTGATCGCGGTCGGCATGCTACCTCTACATCTACCTTCGGGGTTAGTTTTAGACCTAAACAATTGTTATTTGGTGCCAGCGTTGAGCATGAACATTATATCTGGATCTTGTTTGATGCGAGACGGTTATTCATTTAAATCAGAGAATAATGGTTGTTCTATTTATATGAGTAATATCTTTTATGGTCATGCACCCTTGAAGAGTGGTCTATTTTTGATGAATCTCGATAGTAGTGATACACATATTCATAATGTTGAAGCCAAAAGATGCAGAGTTGATAATGATAGTGCAACTTATTTGTGGCACTGCCGTTTAGGTCATATCGGTGTAAAGCGCATGAAGAAACTCCATACTGATGGACTTTTGCAATCACTTGATTATGAATCACTTGGTACTTGTGAATCGTGCCTCATGGGCAAGATGACCAAAACGCCGTTCTCCGGTACTATGGAAAGAGCAACGGATTTGTTGGAAATCATACATACAGATGTATGTGGTCCGATGAATGTTGAGGCTCATGGCGGATATCGTTATTTTCTCACCTTCACAGATGATTTAAGAAGATATGGGTATATCTACTTAATGAAACATAAATCTGAAACATTTGAAAAGTTCAAAGAATTCCAAAGTGAAGTTGAAAATCATCGTAACAAGAAAATAAAATTTCTACAATCTGATCGTGGAGGAGAATATTTGAGTTACGAGTTTGGTCTACATTTGAAACAAAGCGGAATAGTTTCGCAACTCACGCCACCCGGAACACCACAGCGTAATGGTGTGTCCGAACGTCGTAATTGTACCTTACTAGATATGGTGTGATCTATGATGTCTCTTACTGATTTACCGCTACCGTTTTGGGGTTATGCTTTAGAGACGGTCGCATTCACGTTAAATAGGGCACCATCGAAATCCGTTGAGACAACGCCTTACGAACTGTGGTTTGGCAAGAAACCAAAGTTGTCGTTTCTTAAAGTTTGGGGATGCGATGCTTATGTGAAAAAGCTTCAACCTGATAAGCTCGAACCCAAATCGGAGAAATGTGTCTTCATAGGATACCCAAAGGAGACTGTTGGGTACACCTTCTATCACAAATCCGAAGGCAAGACATTCGTTGCCAAGAATGGATCCTTTCTAGAGAAGGAGTTTCTCTCGAAAGAAGTGAGTGGGAGGAAAGTAGAACTTGATGAGGTAACTGTACCTGCTCCCTTATTGGAAAGTAGTTCATCACAGAAACCGGTTTCTGTGACACCTACACCAATTAGTGAGGAAATTAATGATGATGATCATGGAACTTTAGATCAAGTTATTACTGAACCTCGTAGATCAACCAGAGTAAGATCCGCACCAGAGTGGTACGGTAATCCTGTTCTGGAAGTCATGCTACTAGATCATGATGAACCTACGAACTATGAAGAAGCGATCGTGAGCCCAGATTCCGCAAAATGGCTAGAAGCCATGAAATCTGAGATGGGATCCATGTATGAGAACAAAGTGTGGTCTTTGGTTGACTTGCCCGTTGATCGGCAAGCAATTGAGAATAAATGGATCTTCAAGAAGAAGACTGACGCTGACGGTAATGTTACTATCTACAAAGCTCGACTTGTTTCAAAAGGTTTTCAACAAGTTCAAGGGATTGACTATGATGAGACCTTCTCACCCGTAGCGATGCTTAAGTCTGTCCGAATCATGTTAGCGATTGCAGCATTTCATGATTATGAAATTTGGCAGATGCATGTCAAAACTGCATTCCTAAATGGATTTCTGGAAGAAGAGTTGTATATGATGCAACCGGAAGGTTTTGTCGATCCAAAGGGAGCTAACAAAGTGTGCATGCTCCAGCGATCCGTTTATGGACTGGTGCAAGCCTCTCGGAGTTGGAATAAACGCTTTGATAGTGTGATCAAAGCATTTGGTTTTGTACAGACTTTTGGAGAAGCCTGTATTTACAAGAAAGTGAGTGGGAGCTCTGTAGCATTTCTGATATTATATGTGGATGACATATTACTAATTGGAAATGATATAGAATTTCTGGATAGCATAAAGGGATACTTGAATAAAAGTTTTTCTATGAAAGACCTCGGTGAAGCTGCTTACATATTGGGCATCAAGATCTATAGAGATAGATCAAGACGCTTAATTGGAGTTTCATAAAGCACATACCTTGACAAACTTTTGAAAAGGTTCAAAATGGATCAAGCAAAGAAAGGGTTCTTGCCTATGTTACAAGGTGTGAAGTTGAGTAAGACTCAATGCCAAACCACGGTAGAAGATAGAGAGAAGATGAAAGATGTTCCCTATGCTTCAGCCATAGGCTCTATCATGTATGCAATGTTGTGTACCAGACCTGATGTGTGCCTTGCTATAAGTCTAGTAGGGAGGTACCAAAGTAATCCAGGTGTGGATCATTGGACAGCAGTCAAGAACATCCTGAAATACCTAAAAAGGACTAAGGATATGTTTCTCATTTATGGAGGTGACAAAGAGCTCATCATAAATGGTTACGTTGACGCAAGCTTTGACATTGATCTGGACGATTCTAAATCGCAAACCGGATACGTGTTTATATTAACGGTGGAACTTTCAGTTGGCGCAGTTCTAAACAAAGCGTCGTGGCGGGATCTACGTGTGAAGTGGAGTACATAGCTGCTTCGGAAGCAGCAAATGAAGGAGTCTGGAAGAAGGAGTTCATATCCGATCTAGGTGTCATACCTAGTGCGTCGGGTCCAATGAAAATCTTTTGTGACAATACTGATGCAATTGCCTTGGCAAAGGAATCCAGATTTCACAAGAGGACCAAGCACATCAAGAGACGCTTCAATTCCATCCGGGATTTAGTCCAGGTGGGAGACATAGAAATTTGCAAGATACATACGGATCTGAATGTTGCAGACCCGTTGACTAAGCCTCTTCCATGAGCAAAACATGATCAGCGCCAAGGCTCCATGGGTGTTAGAATCATTACTGTGTAATCTAGTTTATTGACTCTAGTGCAAGTGGGAGACTGAAGGAAATATGCCTTAGAGGCAATAATAAAGTTATTATTTATTTCCTTATTTCATGATAAATGTTTATTATTCATGCTAGAATTGTATTAACCGGAAACATAATACATGTGTGAATACATAGACAAACAAAGTGTCACTAGTATGCCTCTACTTGACTAGCTCGTTGATCAAAGATGGTTAAGTTTCCTAACCATATACATGAGTTGTCATTTGATTAATAGGATCACATCATTAGGAGAATGATGTGATTGACTTGACCCATTCCATTAGCTTAGCACTTGATCATTTAGTTTGTTGCTATTGCTTTCTTCATGACTTATACATGTTCCTATGACTATGAGATTATGCAACTCCCGTTTACCGGAGGAACACTTTGTGTTCCACCAAACGTCACAACGTAACTGGGTGATTATAAAGGTGCTCTACAGGTGTCTACAAAGGTACTTGTTGGGTTGGCGTATTTCGAGATTAGGATTTGTCACTCCGATTGTCGGAGAGGTATCTCTGGGCCCACTCGGTCATGCACATCACTATAAGCCTTGCAAGCATTGCAACTAATGAGTTAGTTGCGGGATGATGTATTACGGAACGAGTAAAGAGACTTGCCCCTGACGAGATTGAACTAGGTATTGAGATACCGACGATCGAATCTCGGGCAAGTAACATACTGATGACAAAGCGAACAACGTATGTTGTTATGCGGTCTGACCGATAAAGATCTTCGTAGAATATGTAGGAGCCAATACGGGCATCCAGGTCCCGCTATTGGTTATTGACCAGAGAGGTGTCTCGGTCATGTCTACATAGTTCTCGAACCCGTAGGGTCCGCATGCTTAACGTTCGTTGATGATATAGTACTATATGAGTTATGTATGTCGATGACCGAATGTTGTTCGGAGTCCTGGATGAGATCAAGGACATGACGAGGAACTCCGGAATGGTCTGGAGATAAAGTTTGATATATGGGATAGTAGTGTTTGATCTCCGGAAGGGTTCCGGAATTCACCGGAAGGGGTTCCGGATGTTTCCCGAAATGTTTGGGCACGAGAACACTTTATCTGGGCCAAAGGGGAAAGCCCACGAGGCTTTTGGAAAGTGCAAAAGGAAGTTTTGCGGAGACCAGAGGCTAGACGCCAGGAACCCTGGCGTCTAGGGGGTAGATGCCGGGAACCCTGGCGTCTAGCCCTGGAGTCCGAGAAGGACTCTTGCCATTCTGGTGAAACCGACTTTGAGGAGGCTTTTACTCCAAGTTTCGACCCCAGGGCTCAACATATAAATAGAGGGGTAGGGCTAGCACCAAAGAAAAATCAAGAAACACCAAGCTGTGTGCCGGCAACCCCGTCCCCTCTAGTTTATCCTCCGTCATAGTTTTCGTAGTGCTTAGGCGAAGCCCTGCGGAGATTGTTCTTCACCAACACTGTCACCACACCATCGTGCTGCCGGAACTCATCTACTACTTTGCCCCTCTTGCTGGATCGAGAAGGCGAGGATGTCACCGAGCCAAACATGTGCAGAACTCGGAGGTGTCGTGCTTTCGGTACTTGGATCGGTCGGACGTGAACACGTACTACTACATCAACCGCGTTGTTATAACTCTTCTGCGAATGGTCTACGAGGGTACATAGACAACACTCTCCCCTCTCGTTGCTGTGCATCACCATGATCTTGCGTGTGCGTAGGAATTTTTTTGAAATTACTACGTTCCCTAACAGTTTCCAACTCCATCCTCAAGATATCGAACCCAACTCGGTGTCCAATCTATGCAACTTCCAATTCTTCTGTGAGGTGTACTTACAAGAAGAACCAACTACTGAGTTGTTCCGGGACTTTTTTCATCTGAACCAGCGTACAGAATTTGTAAACGGTCCCAACACTGAACTTGGTGGTGTCTCTGTTCAAAAGCGGAAAGAAGTTGAATTCCCTCATGCCAAACTGCACAGTCACCCTAAGGAATGGAACCAGACTTGGTTCTACTGCATAGATACCTCTCCTGAAGATGAGGACCCTCTTCCAGGCTACCATGATCACCGGCTTTCCAACACTCATCCAATGCCGCAACGTTTAAGTTCTGTGGAACGGGCCAAATATGCCCCTCAACTCGCCAAGCTCCGGGCCTTTATGGCCAACGGTTTAACAGGCATTGATTTTGTGCGTTGCTGGATATCTTGGAGTGTCTTGCCACTAAGCCGCCGCCCTGGTTTAATGTGTGAGTACACCGGTGAATTAGAAGACCCCCAATGCCACATCAACATTCAGGTAACCGATGAAGAGGTCACTGAAAGCGTCAAGAAAATTTTGAATGAACCGGAATCAGTCTGTCGCCAAACCGGCTTGAACCCCTTCTATACTCAAAATAAACCGCCTGTTGTAAGCACTATGCTTCCTTTTTATCTTTGATATCTTTAAATTGTTCAACTTGTAAACTTCTTTATGTTTGTGTATAAACAAGGTGATGATCCCTTCTGGAAGCGGAAATCCGCAGATAAAGCGGCAAAGCCATCCCGTCCCAAAACCAAAGCCGTCAAGCATACCTCAAAGTGGAAAACAGCTGACCGGATCAACATGGAACTTGATGAATATGCAGATGATCCGGAAGTTGAGGTAGAACTTGACTCACTTGGCTCCTTTTTCATGCACCTCATTAACAATGATCTTTATCAGGAGGACGTAGAAGGCAGCCAGGCTAAGATGTAGAGGTAATTACCCTTTCCTCCGGTTCAGACTCTATGCCAACCCAAAAAACCCGTCAAGCGATCCGGAAAGTAAGCTTTTCTCATCCTTTTGCTTACTTGGACCCAACATTTATTTTGAAGACGCAGTAGCATGAAGCTCGCCGAACAACCCGGCACAGCGGCCAAGAGGTCACTTCGGCTGGTTTACCTGATACCCCGGTTCGGAAGCGCCGATCTGAGGTCTCCCCCACTTCTGACAATTCTTATTCCAAGGCAGGTTATTTCAGAAAACCTCTTAATCCGTCCGATTCAAATTATCAGGTGACACCTCCCTCATCTTCTGGCGAGTCAACAGCAACCCAACTCCCTCCTCTTAAAACTGTAGCTGGGTAAGCATTCAAACCCTTTCTTCAAATGCGTTGCAAATCTTGAATAAGATGCTAAAGCTCTTTTAATTTTGTATGCAGAGCCAAAGCTAGACCCAGCAAGAAAGCTCGGGTCAACAATCCGTCAGAAGATCAGGCGATTTTTGAAGAAGAGCAAATAGGTGAACCGGACCAAACTCGTGAACCGGAGGGTCCTCATCCTGAAGCTACCTTTGATGAACCACCCCTTCAAGACCAGAATATTGATGGACAACCAAAAGCTGATCCTGTTGTGCCTGACACTAAACCGACAGCTCCAAACCGGGCTAGTCCAGTGAGAGGTACTGACACTCCATCATCACCCGCAAAAACTACTGAAGGCCAAGGAGATGGTGTTATCATTACTGGCATGGTCCACAGCTCTCCTGGCCATCCTGTAATCTTGGCCCAACATAGTGCCAAAGAAGAGTGTGCTGCCACGGAAAAGGGTAAATGGAGCACTGACTTATCAAGCTATGCTCATCTTAGTGTTGAAGAACTTCACTCCGGTTTTTTAAATCGTCTGCACTCAAACTGTGACTATGAAGCCGGTTTGGTGAACCTGATGAAGGAATGCTATGAGGTATTTTCATCTCCCTTTATTTCTTGATTCCAAAGTTGAAACACTAGCCCAAGTAGTCCCCAAGGGCCATTTTATGATGTTAATCTTAAACCGGGACTTTGTAATACTTTAATCCTCTCCTACTGACCCTCAAAATGTCAGGTCCTTAGTGAAAACAAAACCGATACTTTACCAACGTAATTATGTAGCTGTCCTTAGTGTAGCCCCCAAAGGCTGGTTTAGCTTTGCGAGGTAATCCAGGTCTTGAATCCATGCGTCCGTATTAAACAGATGTACATTAGCCCCCAAGTGTCAAGGACAATGCTTGCATTGTTCTGGAGACTTTTAAAAAATGTACTGATAATAGAGCAAATATGCATTAGCCCCCAAGTGCGAAGTGCATAACTTGTTATACGCTTAGTACTTAGAAAATACATATCCTATTGTTGACATATCTTCGCTGTTACAGGCCGAGCTAAGCAATAGAGACGCCCAAACCGCCGATTTACAAGAGAACATGAAGTCCCAACAAGCAGAGGCTGTGAAAGCCAAGGAAGAGCTGACCAAAGCCCTGGCAGCTATGGAAAATCTAAAGGAGTCTTTTAGCAGGGAACGTGCTAACTGGGAAACCGAAAAGGCCGGTTTAACCAAAAGAGCTGATGATGCCGAAGCAGCCCTGAAGCCAGTTGTAGATGAACTAACTGGTTTAAAGCGGCAAATCAACGCCATGACGTCCGCTGTATTTGGTAAGTATCTCCTTATGCAGTTTGTCCAATTCATGAGATCTTATTGTTTACCAGTTGGGCTGATATTAAACCATGGCAGGCACTCGCATTACTCATCTGGGTGCTGATATGTGGATGAAGCTTAAAGCGGCTTACACCTTAATAGAACAGCTTTACTCTGGATCCCAGCATGCTATATGCACTGCAGCCTACAATAAACCGGCACCAACACTGATAAAAGAAACCCTTGAGAAGCTGGCCATGCTACCGGCCCGGATTACTGAACTAAAGAAGGCAACCGCAAGAGCAGGAGCGCTGACTGCACTAATCCGGGCCAAAGCATGGATTCCAGATCTTGAAGCGGATGACATCATTAAAGGATATCCAAGTGTGAAGGAGGACAGTTCAAACTTCGACAATGATGATCTTCGAAGGCTGACAAAGGAGATGCGGCCAATAGCCAGCAAGCTGGCAGAAGACATAGATTTATCTCATTTCCAGCCGGCTTACAACACTGAAGGGAAGAGACAGCCTTCCGAAATCCATGAAGTCGAAGAACTTGTGCGTCCAATCTGTAAGCATACTTACGCTCCTGACATTAACCCCTCCAGCCATATCCATGAAGAAGCCGTGTTTCAAGATTTAACCGAAATCGATTGGTCAACGATTGATTTCCAGCGTCTGGGGAGGGATGAAGAAGTGCTTGCACCAAATGATCCTCAACCGTCAAGCCGTCCAGACGAAGCATCTTAAACCGGCCGCCGGTTTACCAGCCATTGTGTGCCACTGCTTAGAAACAATTATTCAATTGGAGCCATTTTGAAGCTTCTTGTAATAGGATAGCAAAAACCCCTTTATCTGTCATGCCAGCGAGCATGTTTTGTGGTGCTTTGACATTGTGAGAACTTGCTCCACTTTTGGAATTCATGTATGCATAATCCTTTATGTTCTTGCATATGAAAACTGAAAAGCATCCCAGTGGTTTACCACTAGATGGGTTATGATGCCCAAAAGCCATACACAACTTGGATGGATAACCAAAGTTTGTAGTAATCCGATAAAATAAGTAATACCTGTGATATACCTCATTGGCTGACCAACTGCTTGTATGGTAGAGGTAAAAACATTAATCCGGAGTGTTAATAACTCCTGGCCCTCTTGACGATTCATGTAGAAATCATATTGGACTGAAAAGTCGTTGAGTTGTTTGTATAAGAATGGTGACATCTAGTCAAAACCAGACCAGAGCAGTTTGCTACCGGTTTAGAATCTGATCATGTACTGACAACTAAGTGTTGAAAGTCAAGCCGGTTTTGTAATAAACACCGATTTATCAGAAAATATTCATAAATCCCTTATCAAAAGATGTTAAAACAACAAATACAAAAGAAATATGCAAGGCTTTTCATGCGCTGCCAGGCCCTAAATCGAGGCTTTTCATGGGCTGCCAGGCCGCTGAGTTAAACCATTTTGCAAAGCCTTTTAAGATGGACCTCAATCTTTAACCAATCCACGTTTTAACTTTGACAAGTTCAGGGTCCATGGGATTGACTTGTCAAACGTTCGATGGGTCATACCAGGTTTACCTAGACGGAGTGGCTTACTTAAAGAGGCAGGATAACCCGGGGTTTTAGGTGAATACACCTGGCTTCCAAGCCTGGCTTGATAGCCTATTACAAGGGTTCAAAACTCATTGTTCTTTTAGAAGCAAAGAGCCCCTAGGTAACATGTGAGCTGTGCTCGGTGGTTACCTATGTTTGAGCTGTGCTTAATGCAACAGACTCTCTTTGGCTCCACATAATTTCCTTTTGGCTTAATGCCTTTCAAGAGGTGTAGCTATGGTGTGATAACAACCAAGCCCCCTAGTGATATCCCTTTATGGTGTAAAACCGATCAAGAGGTGTAGCTATGGTGTGACAACAACCAAGTCCCCTAGTGATATCCCTTTGTGGTTTCAAACCGATCAAGATGTGTAGCTATGGTTCATATATGACCAAGCCCCCTAGTGATTTTCGTTATATCCATGTGGCTGCAGAGACCGGTTTAACAAAACTCTATTTTGTCAGTGGAAACTCTTGTAAGCACACACATGATGTAAAAAGAACAGATACCCCGCTTTATTCGAGGCTTCGGTTTATTATATAATATATACATTGTCATAAATATGTACATATGAAGAGCCTGCGGCTCAAGTATAGTAAGGCCGAAGAAGAGCTATATTCCACGGCCGCTTGGTCTCCTCCTCCGATTTACGTGAGTCTTTGTGCTCTCGAACATCAATGAGGTAGTATGACCCGTTGTGCAGATTCTTGCTGACCACAAAAGGTCCTTCCCAAGGTGGGATAATTTGTGCATATCAGTCTGATCCTGGATGAGCCGGAGCACCAGATCGCCCTCTTGAAAAGTTCTCGTCTTAACCCGGCGGCTGTGATAACGTCGGAGATCTTGTTGATAAATCGCCGAACGTGCTGCTGCAAGATCACGTTGCTCATCTAATAGGTCCAGGGAATCCTAACGTGCCTTCTCATTATCAGCTTCAACATAAGCTGCCACACGGGGCGAGTCGTGACGGATGTCACTAGGAAGAACTGCCTCTGCTCCATAAACCATGAAGAAAGGTGTGTAACCCGTAGATATGTTGGGTGTGGTGTTGATGCTCCATAACACACAAGGTAACTCCTCAACCCAACAATCCGGTGTCCGTTTCAAAGGAACCATAAGCCGGGGTTTAATACCTCGCAAAATTTCTTGATTTGCCCTCTCCGCTTGACCACTAGATTGGGGGTGAGCCATCGATGCTATATCAAGCCGGATGTGCTCACATTGGCAAAATTCCTCCATCTCTCCCATTGACAGATTAGTACCATTATCAGTTATAATACTGTGTGGAAAGCCAAACCGGAATATCACCTTTTTGATGAACTGAACCGCCGTGGCCGCATCACACTTACTGTCGTGGTATTCTCACGGGGGGCTGCAAGACGACATATGCCACAAGGTGGCTTCGTGTGAGGGCAAGACTGTTGCTGGAATATCCGGGGACGGGTATGCGAGTAGCACGCGCTAGTTTACCCAGGTTCAAGGCTCTCCGGAGAGATAATACCCCTACTCCTGCATGTCTGAGTATATATGTGGGGTGTACATCGGGCAGTACAAGGTGCTCCTGGAGTTGTATCTGAGATCAGTAGCAATGAGAGCTAGCTAGCTAGTGTGGCACATGTGCCTGGCCATGTGTGGCCGTGGGAGTGTGATGCTCATACGTGTGTGTGAGGATGGGTGGATGGCTAGCTATATATAGTGGGAGCTAGCTTAGCATGTAAGCCATGTAGGCATGGTAGCTAGCTAGCTAGTGGCATGGTGGGGTGTCATCCTTTTCCCCTGGGTCACTTCATAAATAGTGCCCAGGGACAAGGGACACTGTACATGATGGCTGGGGTGTCACGTGAACAGTGCCGGGTACGGCCGTCACGTCGGGGGCGCGTCCTGCTGCAGTTGACTTCGGGCAGTCGGCCTGGTGGAGGAGTCGGCAGCCAGCAATCGGCCTGGTGGAGGAGTCGGCAGCCAGCAGTCGGCCTGGTAGAGTAGTCGGCAGCCAGCAGTCGGCCTGGTGGAGTAGTCAGCAGCCAGCAGTCGGCCTGGTGGAGCAGTCGGCAGCCAGCAGTCGGCCTGGTGGAGCAGTCGGCAGCCAGCAGTCGGCCTGGTGGAGCAGTCGGCAGCCAGCAGTCGGCCTGGTGGAGCAGTCGGCCTGGTGGAGGAGTCCGCAGCCAGCAGTCGGCCTGGTGGAGCAGTCGGCAGCCAGCAGTCGGCTTGGTGGAGCAGTCTGCAGCCAGCAGTCGGCCTGGTGGAGTAGTCCGCAGCCAGCAGTAAGCCGCCGGCCAGGTAGTTTGTGTCGGCGTTCTTGGAACGGGGGTCCCCAGACTTGCCTGCCTGCGGCCTGCGGCGTGGCTCAAAAGGGGGCCCAGCACGGCCCGTCTTCATCGACGCAAACCCAAGACCCTCGCGAGGGGCCAAGCCTCGTGGGGCGGACGACACGGAGCTTCCTCAGGCATAGCCACATCAGGTTGGCTCGCGAGGAGGCGGAGAGATCAAGGCGGGGTACCTCACGAGGTGCCCGTGACGCAAGCCATGACGACCAAGGGCGCCAGGCGGGCGCCAGCCCGCGCAATGTCCTCCTTTCCTCTTTGGTGCAAAGGGAGCAAGCGCAGGAGAGAGCATCAAGCAAAGGCACCCGTTTCAGTGCAACGTGACCAAGACTAGTCCAACGGCAGGGAGGAAGTCATTGTGGAGCCCAAGCCAGCGTCACCACCAGAGTCTTTGGAAGGCGAGGACTAACTTTAGTCAAGATAAGTGTACTAGATGTTCCCCTTCAAAATGGCCAATTGTTGGCGCCCTTCCCGCTCAATATTTGGGAAGAGGCCCAGGGCCTTTGCCTATAAATAGGACTAGCCACCCACAGGGTAAAGGGGAGAGGGAAAATTGGATCGAGTAGCATCACAGAGAGAGAGAGAGAAGGGTGACTGAACTCCTCCTAGCAGTTCTTCCCCATAGCCAAGAGCAGACCCTCGCGAGGCTGTTCTTCCTTGTATTGCTCATCATCATCAGCCCAAGAGGCAATCCACCACACCACACACTGGAGTAGGGTGTTACACCACAACGGTGGCCCGAACCAGTATAAACCCTGTGTCTCTTGTGCTGTTCTTTCCATAGCTAAATCTCAGCGAGGCGGAGGGGTGCAGGTAGGTAGAAGGCGAAATCTCCATGCGCACCCCAGTGTTCGAACCTCAAGGGTCTGCCGGAACCCGAAATCCGACATTTGGCGCGCCAGGTAGGGGTGCGCCGGAATTCGTCTTCCACCACCCCGTTCTCCTCCGACCATCGCGTCCATGTCTGACGCTCGTCGGGCCCGCGCCGAGCGCCGGGCCGCTCTCGCTTCCCGCGTCGCCCAGACGGCTCCTGTCGGCGGGCGTCCTCGCCGTTCCCCGTCACCTGCCGTCAACACCGCCACCGGCCCGGCAGGGGACGAGCAGCAAGCGTCGTCTCAGCATCCGTCCGTGCGGCAAGACGGCCACACTGCTACTCCCTCGCTCACCCCAGCTGGTTCTTCGTCCCGCGCACCCATGGAGGCTTAAGCTGCTCTCATCGCGGCAAACGAGCTCCTGCGCTACCGTCCCGTCGACGACGTCTATGAAGAATGGCTCGACCGCATCGCCGAGCTCATCCGCGCCGCAGGGGGCTCTCATGCGCCGTCCGTTCCGCTGCACCGCACCCCGCCCCGCGCGGGCGATGAACCTCCGGCGGCGCCCCGGCCGCCTCCTCCTCAAGAAGGCGCCATGGCTCCAAGAGCGGAACCCGCTCCGTCAGGTGCCAGCGCGGCAAGAGCAGAGCTGCCAAGAAGTCCCTCGCCCACAAGAAGCTGCCCGGGCGCTCCTTGCTCCAGCACGTCGCGACCATTCTCCTGCTCCCGCGCGTCAAGACCCCGCGCTGCTCCCAGCTGCAGCGCCTGGGGGCATGCAAGACCAAGCTCTTCGTCACCCAAGGCCTCCCGTGGCCACAGCAGGCTGTCGTGCATTCACCGCCGAGCTACGCAGCGTCGCGTGGCCCAGCAAGTTCAACCAGACCTGCCTCCTCGTTACGACGGCACGGCCGACCCTGCGGAGTTCCTCCAGCTCTATGAGCTGGGCATCGAAGCTGCCAACGGAGACGAGAAGGTCATGGCGAACTGGTTTCCCATGGCGCTCAAGGACGGGGCCCGCACCTGGCTCTTGAACCTGGCCCCAGGCACGATCTCCTCCTAGGACGAGATGCGCACCCGCTTCATCGCCAACTTCCAAGGTACTCGCGACCGGCCACCCGCCGTGAGCGACATGCGCCGCATCAAGCAATAACCCGGAGAGACCCTGCAGAAGTACATCCAGTGCTTCAACAATGCATGCCTCAAGATTCCCAAGGTGACCAAGGAGGCCATCATCTCAGCCTTCTCCAACGGCGTGCACGATGTCAAGATGAAGGAGGAGCTGGCGATGCATGAAGACCTGTGCACTTCCTTGGAGTTGTTCAACTTGGCAACCAAGTGCGCCAGGGCTGAGGAAGGGCGTCTCTCCCTCCTCGAGCTGCCTGCCGTAGACCCAGAAGAGAAGAAGCCCAAGGCCAAGGATGTGAAGCGCAAGGGGGCTGCCGTGCTCGCGGCAGAACCAGACACCAAGCGGGGCAGAGATCTGCCCGAACCTCCCAAGGGCAGTCGGTACTGTGTGTACCACGACCTCCACACCCACAACACCAACGAATGTCAAGAGCTCCGAGCCGTGCGAGAAGGAAGGATCCGCCGTCGCCCCGACCGCGGTGACCGGGGCTACGGTCGAGGAGGAGGAAGGAACGCAGGACACTGGGAAGACCGCGGCCCGCGCCAAGGGTGGCGCGATCAATCTCGCGAGGATCGCTAGCAAGACCCGCCTCGCGAGGAAGACTGGAGGGATCAGCCTCGCGAGGATCGCCCGCAAGGCAACGCAGGCCTCCCTCCGTTGCCACCGCAGCCAAGGAGAAACGAGGACCGCCATCAGGATGAGGGGGCTGGGGGCTTCCAGGAGCCGCGCGCAGTCGCCTGCATCCTGGGCGGGGCTCAAGCCCCAGCCTCTCAATGCATCCTCAAGCAGTTCGCCCGCGAAGTGAATGCAGTCCTCCCCAAGCTGGAAGCCACGCACCCTCTCAGGTGGTCGGCGTGCGCCATCACGTTCAGCTCAGCAGATCAGCTCAAGTGTGCAGCTACAGCCGGAGTCCTCCCGATGCTTTGTTCCCCAATCTTCAGCAACGTGGTGGTCACCAGGACCCTCATCGATGGCGGGGCAGGGCTCAACGTCCTGTCCGTGGAAACATTCAACAATCTCCAACTGCCCTACAGCCAGCTTCAGCCGACCAAGCCTTTCTCCGGAGTCACCGACGGCTCCACGGTCCCGATTGGGCAGGTCCGCCTCCCAGTCACCTTCGGGACACGCGACAACTACCGCACCGAGCTCATCGACTTCGACGTCGCTCACATTCGCCTGCCGTACAACGCCATCCTTGGGTACCCAGCGCTGGCCAAGTTCATGGCCATAACTCACCACGGCTACAACGTCCTCAAGATGCCAGGAAGTGGCGGAGTCATCACGGTGCCTTGTGAAGAGAAGGACGCGGTGTGTTCCCTGGAACGAGCCTTTCAGGCCGCGTCACTGGAAGACCCGGATCGCGGAAGCAGGAGGCTTCCCGAGACCTCCCCCAAGAAGAAGAAGACATCGTCCGGCCCAGCCCCTCAGGAGGCAGGCCCCTCAGGGCCCGCGCCTGCCCAGGGGGAACCTCCTTCTGTCGCATAGGAAAGCGCGCCCAGCGCCCTCCTCAGGCAGGGCTCGGGGGCTCTCCCCTGGAGGGCCACCGACCTGGCTAAGGTCATGAGGGAGGCACTTGGGCACCACATGGAGGCGTGTTTCGAAGCATGTTTCCCTCAGGAAGGAGTAAAGCAAGGAGAGCCAGACCCTCAGGAGTTCGTCAGCAAGGCCATTCAGGAGCTACAGGAGTCAAGAGTCATGAGAGGCGGTCGCCGCCTACTAGCCGTGGCTCCCCATCCAGGCGAGGATGGTGGGCTGCGCGTCTGCATCGACATACCAAGGCTCAATCGAGTCGCCTCTCTGGAGCGCCTCTGGCCCTCATGAGTGGGACGCTGCGAAGGTCCACCCCACAGCTATGTTCGCATGCCTTACGGCTTGCCGAACATGGCTGCCACGTACCAGCGCCTCACGAGGGGCAT
The DNA here is from genome assembly GCF_018294505.1 of Triticum aestivum. Lineage (NCBI taxonomy): Eukaryota > Viridiplantae > Streptophyta > Magnoliopsida > Poales > Poaceae > Triticum > Triticum aestivum. The sequence continues at coordinate 453,008,866 of NC_057794.1, forward strand.
CATGGAGGCTCAAGAGACCAGGCATTCCACAGCCCTGGCGGAGATGGAGATGGTCCGCAAGGAACCACCAGCGCCTCCGGAGCCTCCTGAGGCCCCTGGGCCTAGGGGCTCATGAGGATCGGCTTCCGCAGCCCACCGAGTCTGCTATACCAACACTCCTTCATCCTCAACATCATCAGGTGACATCTTTCAAGTTTCACTTCCAGTTGGGAGCGCCCCCCAGGGCTGCATTATTCCCAGGCCGCGTGGGTCCATCCCTGCGGCATGTATCCCTTTTATTTCATATTGTTAGCTTACTTTGTTGGGGGCGCCCCTTGGGCTGCATCATCCCCAAGTCACTCGGGACTGACCCAGTGATGTCCACCTTCCCAGCATCTATTTGAATGAATCCACTCCTTCGCGGCTAATGAGTTTGACCTAGTTGCCCGCTCAACTGACGCCAACTGACGGAGCTACTCCCAAACGGCACGATGCTTGCGCATGGGTCCGTCCCTGCAACGCTGACAAACCTGAATGGCTGAGCTCTAGCCGCGGCAGCCCCGCATGGCGCCACCTCGTCAAGCCTTCAGTGCCTCATCGCCCCTCGGAAGCAACCAACGGCTGACTGTCAATTGTCATGGCAACCCCTCGTTCTTTCTATGATAGGTCTACAGGATCTCCTAAAGGAGCTGTGTCAGGCGAGGCCCTTGCGGTGTCTCCTTCACTCTCATCCGCGCGAACCGCTTGCATGTTAAAGGGGGTGCCTTAGCATCACGACTCAGGGCTCCTACTGGCTCTCCAGCCCTCACCCTCTGGCCTTGTCCACGGCATCGCGACCTGGCATACCAGCGACGGCTGAGACTCGCTCGAGGGCCGGGACCCGAGGACGTAGAGCGGAAAGGGGAGCAAAGGCAAGAGGGGAGGGACACGCGAGGACCTCGCCGAGCAACCTCACGCCTGCCGATGCACGAACCCGGCGACACACCAGAGAATGGCACCTGATTCTCGAGATAAGTCACCACCCGGAAGCACCAGCTACCGTGGCACCATCCCCGCACCTAATGCAATCCCGTGTTAGCGACGCCGCTCCCCTTTCTCACCGAACAACGGCTGCTTGAGCACCAAAGGGGACCTCCTGAGCATCGCGACTCAGGGGCTCTTACCGGACCCCGGGTCGCTCACCTCCTGGCCTTGACCACGGCATCACAACCTGGCATACCAACGACGGTTGAAGCCTCCTTGGGACTGGGACCTGTCGACACAGAGCACCAAGCCCTCGTGAGGTTCGAAAGGGAGAACTAAGCTAAAACAGAATGAGCAACTCGCACAGTTCTACGACAAGGGTTATATTAACAAAACAGGATCACAGGCACCTTACAAGCCCCCACGGGACGCGTCTTTGATTCCTCACAGGGAACAGATCCTAAAGGGACGCTAACTACACGCGCCCCTGCAAAAGACGCCATCATCAACAGTGGGCCGTCAAGCACCGGCGCCAACCCCATCCAGATCAGAGTCGGCGATGGCCTGACGAGCCCGCCTTGCTCCAGGAGCGGCACCGGCTCGGGGGCTCGTAGCTGTCGTCGCTCGTCTCCGGAGTCACGAAGAGCTCGCCGGAGACGCTGGAACTTCCGACGCCTCCGCCGCCTAAGGAGCCCCCAAGGGAGCAGTCGGCAGGCCCAGTCCTCGCCATAGCAGGGTCCCGACCACCTCTCCCGGGGTAGCACTCCAGACGGCGCCCGTTCGCATCGAAGACCTTGAAGAACATCACCGAAGCACCGTCGTACTCCAAGTGGATCACGAAGGCACCTCTTGTCCTGCAAACCCGGGCGATCTCGCTCCAGCCTCGAGTCATGAAGACCTCGCCCGGAGCAACGACCGCGACCTCTGCTTCGGTCGCGAGGGTGCTGCAGCCGGCGTGCTGCAGCCAAAGCTCCAGTAGTTCTCCCTGCGGGATGATGGAGGCAAAGAAGGGAGGAAGGCGAATCCAAGACTGAGGAGGCATGGCGGCGCGGAGCACAAACTCTCGGGAGGAGCCCTCGGTGTGGACCCCAGGGGGGATGACCCACACCTACATGACCCGTCGGCGCCGACGGTGGCGCCGCCCATGGCGATCGGCATCAACTCCTTCAGGGCCCTCGATGTGGACGTACAAGGGAAGCGGGAACCCCGGTGGTGCCCGCTCGCACCAGGGCCTCGACACCACCTGATGGGCCCCCTCGTCCCGGCCGCGGAGGGCGAGCCGTTTCTTCGGTGGGAGCGGGTTTGGTTCCTCTCGGGGAGCCTTTCCCTTCTCTGCCGACGAGAACCAGCGGATCGGAGCCATCGCAGCAAGACGGAGCAAGGACCGGGAAGAAGGAGAAGCAAGAAGGGATGGACTGGCAGGGCGTGCGCCGTTCCGTACTTATGGCCGGCGAAGGCCAACTGCCGACCTCCACGATAGCAGATAATCATGACCCGCTTTGCATGCAGGGACTTGTCCGATCCGTGCAGTTGCCGAGGTGCCATGGGGAAGTGGAGACGCCCACGTCCAATCAACCGCCATGCGACGCCCAAGGCCGCAGGCTGTTAGGGCCCGTGGCGCTTCGCCCTTGTCCTTTCGCCTCCCTGCACGGCCAAGTCCGGGCACGCCTTGGGCCCGGGGGCTACTGTCGGTGTTCTGGGAACGGGGGTCCCCAGACTTGCCTGCCTGTGGCCTGCGGTGTGGCTCAAAAGGGGGCCCAGCACGACCCGTCTTCATCGACGCAAACCCAAGACCCTCGCGAGGGGCCAAGCCTCGCGGGGCGGACGACACGAAGCTTCCTCAGGCACGGCCACATCAGGCTGGCTCGCGAGGAGGCGGAGAGATCAAGGCGGGGTACCTCACGAGGTGCCCGTGACGCAAGCCATGACGACCAAGGGCGCCAGGCGGGCGCCAGCCCGCACAATGTCCTCCTTTCCTCTTTGGTGCAAAGGGAGCAAGCGCAGGCGAGAGCATCAAGCAAAGTCACCCATTTCGGTGCAACGAGACCAAGACCAGTCCAACGGCAGGGAGGAAGTCATTGTGGAGCCCAAGCCAGCGTCACCACCAGAGTCTTTGGAAGGCGAGGACTAACTTTAGTCAAGATAAGTGTACCAGCTGTTCCCCTTCAAAATGGCCAATTGTTGGCGCCCTTCCCACTCAATATTTGGGAGAGGCCCAGGGCCTTTGCCTATAAATAGGACTAGCCACCCACAGGGTAAAGGGGAGAGGGAAAATCGGATCGAGTAGCATCACACACAGAGAGAGAGAAGGGTGACTGAACTCCTCCTAGTAGTTCATCCCCACAGCCAAGAGCAGACCCTCGCGAGGCTGTTCTTCCTTGTATTGCTCATCATCATCAGCCCAAGAGGCAATCCACCACACCACACACTGGAGTAGGGTGTTACACCACAACGGTGGCCCGAACCAGTATAAACCCTGTGTCTCTTGTGCTGTTCTTTCCATAGCTTAGATCTCAGCGAGGCAGAGGGGTGCAGGTAGATAGAAGGCGAAATCTCCGCGCGCACCCCAGTGTTCGAACCTCAAGGGTCTGCCGGAACCCGAAATCCGATAGTTTGGACTGAGGGGCTTTGCTAGCCCCGATGTCTTGAATTCTTGTCTCACCGTCTTCGGGGTATCCGTGTCCAATTACTCGACAGTAGCCACCAATCCTCCGGGCAACTTGGCAAAGTTGGGGGAGGTTTTTTGGCGAGTGTTCATGGAAATGATCATGAAAAAGACAAAGTTAGTCCACGCAGATATATTAAATGTTTGCTTTTAGCATTGCAAGTTTTATGCGCAGGGTGCCGACTCGGTTTCGTTCGAGCCCCCTTCAATCTTTTTCGTGTTCCCTCCGCCTTTTGGCTTGTGCTCTCGCTCGCCGGATAGCCGCTCTGCGGTCTGTGGCTGAGAGTGGGCCGCAAAGTGGAGTGTACAGTACTCAGACTCTGGGAGTGGATTTAACCGAGCAGATACTTGTAAAGGAAACGGTCGGGTCGCCCGAAGCGTTTTTCTTCCCGGACGTTTTTCGCGTGGGTGGCCTCCAGCGTTCACTCTTGCTAGTCGGACAGCCGTTCTGCGATTTGTGACTAAGAGTGGGCCTTTGGTACCGCGCACGGTACTAAGCCGTCTGCGGGAACTAACGTCTCAGGCCAAGCGGCCAGCCCCCGAGCCAACTCTGGCTGGCGCCGGGGCGAACAGTGCTGCAACTGTAATAAAATGCGGAGACAGCCCCCGAGCATCGCTCGGGGTTATCCGTGATTGCGTGGTGCAAAAAATATGCGGGTGAGGAGCTCACATTCATTTTCGTGTTGCCGAGGCGGAGTTTGCCCAAGACAGCCGGCGCGGCTCAACGCTTGCTGAGCGAGCCGACGCACCCGCTGGGTGTAGTCTTCGAGCCTTCGAGTGCTCGAAGGAGGGTCCCGGCCTGTTAGGCTCGACCGGCGAGGCGGCGAGGCGTCTTGCAGCGCCCTTTTTTCTGCCGGCTGCTGACAGCTGGACAAAACTCTTCTCTTGTCTGTAATCTTCACGAGGGCGCGTCAGCGCACCCGCTGGGTGTAGCCCCCGAGATTCGGGCCGACTGCTGAGCAGTTGGGCCGGATCTCCCGGCAACTACTTTGTCTTCTTCCTCACGGGGGCGCGTCAGCGCACCCCCTGGGTGTAGCCCCCGAGATTCGGGCCGCCTGCTGAGCAGTCGGGCCGGATCTCCCGGCAACTACTTTGTCTTCTTCTTTGCGGGGGCACGTCAGCGCACCCACTGGGTGTGTCGTCAGAGCAGGAGGCAGTCCAGCCGGCTTGGCACAGTTGGCAGCGCGGGTCACGTCCGACCGTCCGAGTGGCGAAGCGGGCGGACGGGTCATCCGGACAGGTTTTTCTTTTCTTCTCTTTGTCCGTCTGTTGGCAGCGGGCAGCCAGACGTTTCGCCCTTGTGTCCGTGTTGATGGGAGCAGTCGGCCCGCATCTCTTTCTTTCTTTCTGCTTTTTTGGGCAGTCGGTCACTCTTTTATTTTTTCTTTAACACCCGGCTAGGTTGCCGGTTGACATACTTTGTTGACCCAGCAACAGCCGTCCGACTCTTCGCAGCAGCCGGCCTCTAACTTCTCTTTCTCTTTCTTTTCTGAGCCGGCCTGACTTTTCTTTTTTTTCAGCTGGCCTCCCACCTTTTTTTTCTTTCTATCTTTTCCTTCTCTTCGGCTGGCCAGGGAACTCGCAAGACACAGCCGACGTAGGCGCAGCAAGAGGCAGAGCAGGAGGCGAGGAGGGGCCGGCCCATGGGGCGGCGAGGTCGGCTGACGGCGAGGCGGCCTCGGGGCAAGCGAGGCCGGCCTGCGCGAGAGCTGGCCCTCGGAAGGGCGAGGCGCGTTGGGACGGCCAGCTGCGACGGGGACCCGGCAGGGCGGGGCGGCGGCCGCGGAGGCGCGTGGGGGAGTCGACGCGACCAGTCGGAGGCGGCAGCCGGGCACCGGAGCCATGGGGATGGCGGGCCGGCATCGAAGAGCTCGGACACAGGCGCGGCGGAGCAGGCCGGGCGCGGCAGGGGCCGGCCTGCGCGGGGTGGCGAGTAGGCGGAGCGAGGCAGCGCGGGAGGGAGTCGGCGGCCGGCTGCGAAGCAAGCGGCCACGGGTGCAACCGGCGGGCGCGGGAGGCGGGCGGCTGGGCCGCGGGGAGCAGCAGCCGGCCCAGGGCGACGCGGGCGCGCGAACGGAGCAGCCGGCGCGGTGCGGTGAAGACGGACCCGGCGGCGGGAGCCAAAGGCAGCCGAGCGCGCGAGCCGACGCATCCGAGTGCAGGGGCGGCCCGATGTTGGAGCCAGCGAGCACCCGGCGCGTGCGGAGCCGGAAGACGAGCAGCCGGAGCAACGCGGCAGTGCGGGCGCGGGGCTCACGGGAGCATGCTAACGAGCCTGAGGTGATGCAGGTAGGACGCTGGCGTCCGTGTGCTACAGCGAGAGGAGTGGGCGAGGTGGCTTGAGAGCTGCAGGACAGCAGCAGGGCGGTCGCGCCGGTCGAGTAGCAGACGCTCAGCCGCAGCTGGTGCTCAGGAGGGAGGCAGGCGTAGCAGCTCCAGGACGCAGCAGGAGCAGCTACAGCGAGGTAGCAAACAGAGCCATGGATTTTTTGGGAGTGTGCGGGCAAGTGCCTGACTTGCATATGAGTGAATCATGTGTAGCGTATTTCTGTGTTTTGGAAGTGTATAGTCATGGTTTGACCTTATTTGACTTGCATCTAGCTAGCTAGCATAGATGATATATAGAGAAGCGAACGCGTGCCTCGGCCAGAGCAAGGCACAACGCGGAGGGGAGCAGATGCGAGCGATGCGGCACGGCGCGCACGGACGCGGCCGACCGAAGCGAGGCACCGCGCACGGCGCATGCGTGGACGGACGGCCGACGTCGCAACGGTGGTGATGATGAAGGCGGCGAGGCCGACGACGAGGACGTGCCGTCCCACGCGGCCGCTCCGGGGGCAGGTCGAAGTCGAGCCCCTGAGCGCTACCGGAGAGACGTCGCGACGCCGTGGCGAAGGCGATGAAGAAAAAAGGGTCTCGCCCGGACTGCGAAACCAGCAGCAGTGTGGTAGCATAGTACTGCCCCATGGTGGGCGCCAAATGTCGTGTTATTCTCACGGGGGGCTGCAAGACGACATATGCCACAAGGTGGCTTCGTGTGAGGGCAAGACTACTGCCAGAATATCCGGGGACGGGTATGCGAGTAGCACGCTCTAGTTTACCCAGGTTCAGGGCTCTCCGGAGAGATAATACCCTACTCCTGCATGTCTGAGTATATATGTGGGGTGTACATCGGGCAGTACAAGGTGCTCCTGGAGTTGTATCTTAGATCAGTAGCAATGAGAGCTAGCTAGCTAGTGTGGCACATGTGCCTGGCCATGTGTGGCCGTGGAAGTGTGATGCTCATACGTGTGTGTGAGGATGGGTGGATGGCTAGCTATATATAGTGGGAGCTAGCTTAGCATGTAAGCCATGTAGGCATGGTAGCTAGCTAGCTAGTGGCATGGTGAGGTGTCATCCTTGTCCCCTGAGTCACTTCATAAATAGTGCCCAGGGACAAGGGACATTGTACATGATGGCTGGGGTGTCATGTGAACAGTGTCGGGTACGGCCGTCATGTCGGGGTCGCGTCCGGCTGAAGTTGACTTCGGGCAGTCGGCCTGGTGGAGGAGTCGACAGCCAGCAGTCGGCCTGGTGGAGGAGTCGGCAGCCAGCAGTCAGCCTGGTGGAGTAGTCGGCAGCCAGCAGTCGGCCTGGTGTAGTCGGCAGCCAGCAGTCGGCCTGGCGGAGCAGTCGGCCTGGTGGAGCAGTCGGCAGTCAGCAGTCGACCTGGTGGAGCGGTCGGCAGCCAGCAGTCGGCCTGGTGGAGTAGTCGGCAGCCAGAAGTCGACCTGGTGGAGGAGTCCGTAGCCAGCAGTCGGCCTGGTGGAGCAGTTGGCAGCCAGCAGTCGGCCTGGTTGAGTAGTCGGCAACCAGCAGTCGGCATGATGGAGCAGTCCGCAGCCAGCAGACGGCCTGGTGGAGCAGTCCGCAGCCAGCAGTCAGCCGCCAGCCAGGTAGTTTGGACTGAGAGGCTTTGCTAGCCCCGATGTCTTGAATTCTTGTCTCACCGTCTTCAGGTATCCGTGTCCAATTACTCCGACACTTACTGACTGGGTCTGCTTCCACCCATTTGATGAATTTGTCAACTGCCACTAACAAGTGGGTCTTTTTGTCCTTGTATCACTTGAAGGGTCCAACCATATCAAGCCCCCAAGTCGCAAACGGCCAAGTTATTGGAATCATCCTCAACTCCTGAGCCAGAATATGAGCGCAGCGTGCGAATTTTTGACAACCGTCACATCTTTTGACTAAATCCTCCGCATCAGCGTGAGCTGTTAACCAATAAAAACCGTGGCAAAAAGCTTTAGTTACCAAAGACTTTGAACCGGCGTGGTGACCACAATCCCCTTCATGGATTTCTCGCAAAATTTCACAACCCTCTTGAGGAGAGACACATCGTTGATTTGCCCCTGAGACGATGTAAAGATGTAACTCTCCGTTGAGTATGGTCATCGACTTAGAATGCCGGATTATCTGTCGGGACGAGGTTTCATCCTCCGGTGACTCGCCCCGGTTCATGTAAGGTAGGTATGGGATTGTCCAATCCGGTATGACATGCAAAGCTGCTACCAATTGAGCCTCCGGATCAGGAATAGCCAACTCCTCCTCTGTTGGTACCTTGACCGACGGATTATGCAGCACGTCAAGAAGGACATTTGGTGGGACCGGTTTACGCTGAGAACCAAGGCGGCTTAAAGCATCCGCCGCTTCGTTCTTTCGCCGGTCTATATGGTCCACTTGATAACCCTTGAAGTGACCAGCCACTGTGTCCACCACTCATCGATATGCACCCATGAGTGGGTCTTTAGAATCCCAAGTGCCAGACACCTACTGAGCCACCAGATCTGAATCCCCAAAGCACTTAACCCGGCTTAAGTTCATCTCCTTAGCCATCCGAAGACCATGGAGTAAGGCCTCATACTCAGCTGCATTGTTAGTACAAGGGAACATTAAATGGAGGACATAACAAAACTTGTCACCTCGTGGGGAAGTTAGTACGACTCCAGCCCCCGAGCCCTCCAACTGTCTGGATCCATCAAAGTGAATAGTCCAATACGTGTTATCTGGTTTTTCCTCTGGTACCTGCAACTCTGTCCAATCATTGATGAAATCCACGAGTGCTTGGGATTTAATCGATGTGCGAGGTATGTATTTGAGCCCGTGAGGTCCAAGCTCAATAGCCCACTTGGTAAACCGACCAGTTGCTTCTCTGTTTTGAATGATATCTCCCAGCGGGGCTGAACTAACCACTGTGATAGGATGACCCTGAAAATAATGTTTAAGCTTCCGGCTTGCCATAAACACTCCATACACCAGCTTCTGCCAATGTGGATACCTCTGCTTTGATTCAATGAGCACCTCACTGATATAATAAACCGATTGTTGAACCGGATATTCCTTTGCAGCTTCCTTGTGCTCCACCACAATAGCCACGCTAATAGCTCGGGCATTAGCAGCCACATACAGCAATAACCGCTCTTTATCGATCGGGGCTGCAAGCACAGGCGGTTCAGCTAACTGCCTCTTCAGATCCTCAAATGCTTTATCAGCCCCCTCACTCCAAACAAAATCATCTGTTTTCTTGAGCATCTGATATAGAGGGATAGCCTTCTCCCCAAGACGACTGATAAACCGGCTCAAAGCCGCAATCCAGCCGACCAAACGTTGAACGTCATTGATACACGTCGGTTTAGCCAAAGATGTAATTGCTGAGATTTTTTCCGATTAGCCTCAATGCCTCTGTTTGACACCAGAAAACCCAAGAGTTTGCCTGCCGGGACACCAAAGACACACTTGTCTGGATTGAGCATCATCTTGTAAACCTGGAGGTTGTCAAAGGTTTCTCTCAGATCATCTATCAATGTTTCCTCCTTCCTGGATTTTATCACAATATCATCTACATATGCATGAACATTGCGCCCAATTTGCTTATGAAGACAATTCTGAACACAATGTTGATAAATCGCCTGGGCACTCTTGAGCCCAAAGGGCATGGAGACATAGCAGAAGGCCCCAAAGGGAGTTATAAAAGTCATCTTCTCCTGGTCCTTAACTGCCATTTTGATCTGATGATAACCAGATTAAGCGTCCAGAAAACACAAACGGTCACAACCCGCCGTAGCATCAATAATCTGATCAATACGAGGGAGGGCAAAGGGATCTGCAGGGCAAGCCTTGTTCAAGTCTGTGTAATCTACACACATACGCCAAGTGCCATTTTTCTTAAGAACCAGCACCGGATTAGCCAACCACTCCAGGTGAAAGACCTCCACGATAAACCCTGCGGCCAACAACCGAGCTACCTCTTCACCAATAACCTTGCGCCTTTCTTCATTGAAGCGGTGGAGAAACTGCCGGACCGGTTTAAACTTAGGATCAATGTTAAGTGTGTGCTCAGCGAGTTCCCTCGGTACACCTGGCATGTCAGAAGGTTTCCATGCAAAGATGTCCTGGTTCTCACGGATGAACTCGATGAGCGCGCTTTCCTATTTGGGATCCAGGTTAGCGCTGATGCTGAACTGCTTGGATGAATCACCAGGAACAAAATCAACCATCTTAGTATCTGTGGCCGATTTAAATTTGAACGCCGGATCGTGTTTCATAGTTGGCTTTTTCAAAGAAGCCATATCTGCCGGATCAACTTGGTCTTTATAAAACTTCAGCTCCTCCGTGGCACAAACCGACTCAGCATAAGCCGCATCACCTTCCTCACATTCCAAAGCGATCTTCCTGCTCCCGTGTACTGTGATGGTCCCCTTATGACATGGCATCTTAAATTGTAGATAAACATAACAAGGCCTTGCCATGAACTTAGCGTAAGCCGGTCGCCCAAACAAAGCGTGATACAGACTTTTGATTTTCACCACCTCAAAAGTTAATGGTTCTGATCTTGAATCATGATCATCTCCAAAAGCCACCTCTAAGACTATCTTGCCCACTGGATATGCAGACTTACCAGGCACCACACCATGAAAAATGGTGTTTGATGGTTTAAGATTCTTATCTTTCAACCCCATACGACGGAAGGTATCATAATATAGAATGTTGATACTACTTCCCCCATCCATGAGTACCTTAGTGAACTTATATCCCCCAACTTGAGGGGCCACCACTAAGGCCAGATGACCCGAATTGTCAACCCGGGGCGGGTGATCCTCTCTACTCCATAAAATGGGTTGCTCAGACCAGTGCAAATACTGAGGCACCGCCGGTTCAACAGAGTTCACTGCCCTCTTGTGAAGCTTCTGATCACGCTTACACAAGCTAACGGTGAAGACATGATATTGCCCAGTATTTAACTGCTTAGGATTGCTCTGATAACCCGACTGCTGCTGCTGCTGTTGGTTTCCCTGATGGTTGTAACCTCCCTGGTTGCCTTGGTTCCCTTGATTGCTGTGTCCGGTTTGATTGCCCTGAAATACTAAACCGGAGCTGCCGCCTCCATAACCCGGCCCGTGGAAACCACCTCCTGAACCGCCGGGCGGGCCATTATCGTACTGAAACATATTGGAGTTCTTGAAATCTCGCATGATATAACAATCCTTCCAAAGATGCGATGCTGGCTTCTCCTTTGATCCATGATTTGGACAGGGTTGATTTAACAGTCGCTTCAAATTGGGGCCTGAACCTCTGCCCCTCTGGGGCTGCTTGCCCTTACGGTGCTGACCATTATCCTGAGCATTGGTGTTAGCCACAAAGTCCAAACTATTGTCAGCCTTGCGCTTACCATTGTTCCCATGGCCTGCCGGACTATGCTGCTGACCCTTGGTGTTGCCGCTCTTTTTCCCTTTCCCCGGTTTGCCCTCCTCTGAGCTAGGGTCTTTGGTATTATCTGAATCAGCGTATTTAACCAAAGCGGCCATAAGCATTGACATATCATTGCAGTGACGTTTGAGCCTTCCTAACTTCTGTTTGAGCGGCAGAAAACGGCAATTGCCCTCCAACGTTAGCACTGCGGTATCTGCATTGATACAATCCGATGAATGCAAAATAGCTGAGACCCACTTTACCCAATGGGTCGTGGACTCCCCATCCTGTTGGACACAAGCGGACAGATCCACAATTGACATGGGATGCTTACAAGTATCTTTGAAGTTCTGGATAAACCGCTGCTTCAATTCGGCCCATGATCCGACAGAGTGTCGGGGGTTTGGTGCGACATATGCCAAAGGATGGCTTATCATGGTGGGGGCGAGTAGAACGTCGCCGGTGCTTGGAAACGGGATGAGGCGAAGACATGCACGCCGGCGAATCTTACCCAGCTTCAGGGCTCTCTGAGGAGATAATACCCCTACTGCTGCTCTGCGGGGTCTCCGCATGATCACTATGGCAAAGTGTTCACACGGTTGCTCCTCGAGCTGTTTCTTGGAGGTAGGAGAGGGCAAGGCTAGCTCTCTCCCTTCTGTATGATCTAGCCTAGAGCTAATGGGTTCCAACCCTTTGCATGGGTGCCCTGGGGGGGTTTATATAGGCCTACCCCCCAGGGGTACAATGGTAATCCGGCTGGACGCGGACCTAGCTGTCAGTGCCTCTGGCCTCCATCTTCTCTACCGACCGCTGGGGCCCACCGACTAGCGGGCCCCGCCGACTGGCCTGGTACGGAGCCGACAGGCCGCGTCCGCTGCGGGCGGGTCTTGCCGGCTGCTGATTACTGTAGCCGTGCTTCTGATGACGCGGGCTTGATCATGAGGTCGTGGCAACAGCCCCGCCGCCCGGCGGGCGATCACTGTCGCCACTCCCCATCATTTCTTGATTAATGGCACGTGGGCCCCGGGGAGGGCTCGGCCGACTCCCCCGGGCCGACTCCCGACGGGTCCGACTGGTGGTTCTCCTGCCGTCTCCTGAGGTCTCACTGACTGGTGGGGCCTGCTGCCTCTAGGCCGTACAGACAAGCCGTCGTGGGTGCAGGATTCGGCCCTGCGGTGCTGATGTCAGGGCCGGCATGGCAACAGTGCCACGTCGCACGGAGATCTTCCAGGGTACGGCGTGCTGTGGCCATGCCTGCCCTTGGTAAGGGGCGAGGGTGGGCTTCGCTGTAGCCACGCCCCTGCCCCGTCCCCTTTGATGAGGTCATGGGGTTTGTTGGAGTCGCAGGCCAACTCCCCAAAGCCGGCTTCTCTGGAAGTAGCCAGTCCGGAGTCGGCTTTATCCTGAAGTCGTCCCTGGGACTCGGCCGTGAGCGGGCAGTCGGCCGTCTTGCCGTCGACTCCTCAGAAGGCGGCTCTTCGTCCTGGGGTCTTGAGGGGCGCAGCGTGCCCCGATGTCTTGAAAGGTTCTGGGGCTCGGGTTGGCCTACCCGTGGCCCAATACTCCGACAGTAGTCCCCGAAGCTGGTGAGGCACCATGGACGATCGGCCGAGAAGCCTCAGCAGTTTCTCTTTCCGGGCGCCCAACACATGGTCTTTGATGGACTTCTGCCAGGCCGACTAGAAGGAGTTGGACTCGCTCGATTCGGACTCACTCAATTCCGACTCGCACAGTATTTCGAACGTCGCGGCGGGATCCAAGTAGCGTGCTGGCTAATCTTCTAGGCCGTCGCCCGTTCTAGGCATGTCATGCGACGACACGTGGCTGGGCTGTCCTGCCAGCCTACGCGTGCGACGGGACAGGCCCATAGGCGGGCCCCGCCACTACCGCACCTTGGCGCCCGAGCGGATCTGCTGCGGCCCCGGTGGACGGTTGGGATTACTGTGGAGTTACTACGCGCAGTAACTTTATCGTGAAACGTGGAGGACGTGGGGCTGTGGGCACAGTAAATCCCCACATCCGCCCCCTCGGCTTCGCAGCCCACGAGGCTATAAGTAGGGGGAAGAGGGGGGCATGCGCGCCCCTCCTTCCCACTACTCCTCGCTCTCTTCCTTCTCACTGCTCCTCGCTCTCCTCCCTCTTCTTCTTCTTCGCTCCGCCGCGCGCCCAAGCTCCGGCGAACGCCGCGGCGATCAGCTCGCGATGAGTTCTTCCTCCGCCGCCGCGCCTCCCCCGGTGCGCTCCGGCACCTGGGACGGCTCCGAAGTTCATGAAGACCACATCGAGTTCCTCCGCCGGACTCGTCGGCTCCCCGGCGAGGATCGCGTGCAGGTGCGTCTTGCGCCGAAGGGGGAGATTTCCCCCGCGCCGCAGGAGGGCGAGCGGGTTATCTTCCGCTCGCACTGCCTGCGCGGGTTGGGGCTGCCGGCGAGCAGTTTCTTCCGATCCTTCCTGGAGTTCTACGGCCTCCAGCCGCACCACCTCACCCCCAACGCAGTGGTGCTGCTGTCCGCCTTCGTGGCCTTGTGCGAAGGCTTCCTCGGAGTCCTCCCCACCCTCGAGCTCTGGGGGGAGTTCTTCTTCTCCAAGCTCGGCACCCAGGCTGCGGGCGTGCCGGCTCAGTGCGGCGCTTTCATCGTCGTGCGAAGGTCGGGGGCCGACAATCCCTTCCCCTCCATCTCGCTGATAAAGTCGGTGAAGATGTGGCAGAGATCCTACTTCTACGTCAGGAACGCCTCCGCGAGGGGGGACTGGGTCAACCTGCCGGCTTTCGAAGCCGGCCCGCCGGCTGGGCGACTGCCCAACTGGTCGTACCGGGCCAAGTCGCTGACGCCTGCGGGAGCCGGCGCCATCACGCGACTCCGAGTGCTGACGCAGTCGGAGGGTCTGACTGGTCCAGACCTGCTGGCCGCCTTCGTGGCGCGCCGAGTTCTCCCACTCCAAGGCCGCCCCCACATGATATGCCAGATGAGCGGGCACCGCGACCCGAGTCGGATGTGCACCAAGGACATGCCTCACGAAGAGGTGGCCTTCATGGTGAACTACCTCTCGGACAGCAAGCTCCTGGAGGATTGGCGGTTCAGCAAGGAGCCGTACTCCCGCGCCAACCCCCCGCCCGTGGTGAGTTGCCTTTCCTTTCTTTCTTTGGACTGTCTTCTTTCTTGCCGAGTTGTTTTGACCAGTCAGCTTTGGTCAGAATCCCCTCCTCCACCGGCCAGCCGGCACCTCGGGGCCGGCCCGCGAGTTCCTCACCGATCGAGCGGAGAGCAACGTCGACGACCCCGATCTGGGGGCGGCGGCTCTAGAAGACGACGCCGAGGGAGGAGGAGGAACAGCAGGCGACTTCAAGCCTTCAGCCACTTTCGCCGACTGGCCTGACGACGACGCCGAGGGAGAAGTCGCCCCTCACCATCGGCCAGGATCCAGCAAGCCTGTCATGGGCTCTTCTGCCGCGCCGGGCGCTCCAGGCGGCGGGAAGAAGCGCAGGGCCGTGCCGACCTTGTTCAGCAGTCGGCCGAAGAAGCCCAAGGGCTCGGCTACGGCGACCCGGCGGGACGAGGCGGCTGCGAAGGCCATCCTCTTCCGTAAGGAAGTGAAGAAGCCGCCATTGGTCTCCGCGTGAGTATTCTGTCTTCAAAGCTTTATTCTTTCTTTGTGACTTTGTCTGAGTCTCTGCTTGCTCCTCTTGCTTCAGGGCTCCCCTCACTCTTGAGAGGGTCACCGCCGCCTCCGTCATGGGGTCAGCGGAGATGTCCACTACCACTCGGCGGATTGACCCCGCTGCTGACCTCCGGGAGGCGACAGAGCGGAATGCGCAGGAGAAGCGCAACGAAGAAGAGGCCCTCCGCCTGGAGAAGGCGGAGGCCGACAGGGCGGAGGCCTCCGCCAAGAAAAAACTGGCGGAGGCCGAAGCCGCCGCCGCGACGAAGCGGCAGGCTGAGGAAGCCGCACGCCGCCAGTCGGCGGTGTTCGTCACCCCGTTGAACTCTGCATCACCGCCTCCGGAGTTCACGGGGCAGACTGGGGAAGCCGGCGGGGAGAACCCCGTCGTGGAGAGGGAAGGCGGCGACCCCTCTACGCCGGACGTGAACGTTCCGTCGCCGCCTCCGCCGCCGTCTGAAGGTGCGCAAGGCAAGCAGCCAGCGGACCCTCCGGTGCCGCCGACCGAAGACGAGGCCGTGGCGAGGCTACTCCTCCAAGTCGGCTCGCCAACGCGCCGCCGTCTGGAGAAGGCGACTTCGGCACCCCGCCCCCTGGAAGCCGGCACCGCCAGCTCGGCGATCCCAGACGCCGAAGCAACAAGCGCCGTGCCCATTGGGTGGGTGCAAGGAGGCGGCACAGGGATGCTGAACCAGGCGCTTCTGGACGTCCAGGCGAAGCTTCGTGCCGAGGGCGACGCTCTCCAGAATTGCACCAAGGCGTACCTGGCGTCATGGGCATCCGTCCGGGTATGTTTTTCCTTTGGTCTTTGTTTTCTTGTTCCTCTCTGTGGGGGCGTGCCAGCGCACCCACTGGGTGTAGTCCCCGAGTTTCGGGCTGGCTGCTGAGCAGGCGGCCCGGAACTCCAATTGATGAGCTCTGGGTATTAACTTTTTGTCTGAAACGTTTGTCGCAGGACTACCACAACCTCCGCGTTACTGCCTTCAACCGTAACGTTGAAGAGCTGGGCAAGTAGACCGCCGATCTATCGGAGAGCCGGAGTAAGTCTTTTTCCTTCTTTGCGGGGGCGCGCTGGCGCACCCGCGGGCTGTAGTCCCCGAGATTCGGGCCTACTGCTGAGCAGTCGGGCTGGATCTCCCCGGCGACCTTCTTTACCTGATGACTTAACGCCTTCTTTCTTCCTTCTTTTCAGGAGCCAACGCTGCTCTTCAACAGCATCTGAGCGACGCCAACTCCACTTTGCATGCCAAAGAGGAGGAGTGCAGCAAGCTCGCCATGGAGCGCGATCTGCTGGCCACTCAATTGGCAGATCAGAAGGAGCTGCTTGTGAAGACGCAAAGGGAGGCGGAGGAGACGGAAACTGCCTTCCTGGCCGAGTTCACAAGCGAGCGCTCCTCCTGGTCTGACAAGGAGGCGATGCTGGCCTCCGGCTTCCATGAGATTGAAGACATCGTTGATGGTGAGTTTCTTTTTACTTTCTTTCTTTGAGCTACCGATTTAAGTTGTGCCTACTCCTGGTTTTTGACTTGCTTCTTTGTTTCTTCTTGTCTTTGCAGACTTCTTTCCTGGGCACTTGCAGGCTGCCATCCAAGCCATCGAGGCTGACCGAGAAGGTCGGAGGGCAGAGGGCGCAAAGATTGCCGCCGACGCCCCCCAAACTCTTGACGAGCACATCCTGAGCATCGAGGCTCGCCTTCGGCCGGCTCACCGGATGCTGCGCCGGCTTCAGCGTGTTGGTGCCTAGGCGATTGCCACCCTCTGGCCGGACATGCAGGCTCTGTGCACCCCCAGCCTGACGGCCGACTGGCTAGAGGTCACGGCTGGTCGTCTTGAGGCTTGGAAGGGCTCTTCGGCCTGAGCTAGAGCGTGCCGGGCCTTGGAGTTTGTCAAGGCATGGTATTCGGGGTTGGATCTAGACCGGCTGGCCATGCTTCGGTCGGAGGCCCAGCCGGAGCTGGCAGCTGCCGAAGACGCCCTCGTCAAGCATGCTGCGGCGATCACCGAGTACACCGACACCATCATCTTCGTCCCCGAGCGGTCTAAAGACGGCGAGGAGGTACCGCCGGAGTGGTTTGGGATGAACCCAAACTACGGCGAGGACTCGGCAGAGGTGATTGGCTCCAGCGTCGAGGAAGAGGGCGAGGCAGATGACGGAGGCGAGGCGGAGGCACCAGAAGATGGAGCAGACGGCCAGCCTCAGCTCGACCGCGCCTCCAGCAACGAGCCGCGTGCGACCGAGTCAACTGCCGCCAGAGGCGATCAAGCCGAGACTACCCAGCTGGCCGCCTCGACGCCTGACGCTGGTGCCTCCTCCGACCCTCCGAATCCGTCTGCTGCTTCCTAAGCTGCCACTGTATCTTTGTTTTGTCTGCTTCAGTAGTCTTTGAAGAACTTGTTAATTCGCACAATTCCACCCGCAGGGTGTATTTTGAACTTTTGGTCGAAGATTCGGCCAAGGGCCTATGTTATGTAAATATATTTATCCAAGTTCTATCTTTTCTTGCTCGTTGCTCTTTTGGCTTTTTTCCTTTGCCGCTTTCTCTTAGTTGCCTGCCTTGCCAATCAGACAGCCGCTCTGCGGACTGTTGCTGGATCAAGTGCTTGGCTACTTTGGGAAAGCAAGTACTTAGCCGTTTTTAAGAGTTTTTTGAGCAAGTTGAATAGAAGGTGGCAATCCGACTATTCGAGAGTCGGTTTGCGAAAAAAGGCTGGAAGCCGTCTTGAGCTATGTTTTATGCTTTGAGTCCTTAACCATTTTTCATGCGAACGCCCATTCTACCTTACCTCTGCCCACCGTACAGTCGCTCTGCAAGCTGCAGCTTCTGACAGAAGACGGTTTAGGTGTTACACACTACTTGTCCGGCTGCAGGAAGCATTTCATAGTGCAAGGCGGCAAGTCCCCGGGCCGACTTGTCGAGCCCGGTGCCAAGCGGCATGACAAAGAGTAACATACTTGTAGGCATAATTTTTATCATACAGACAAAAGAGGGCAGTCCCCGAGCTCGTCTCGGGGGGCCCGAAGTCTTGGTACTTTAATACAAAAGGTAGCGTGGTACATACTGCATCAACTGTAAAATCTTCGGAGGAGATTTGCATTCCATGGCCGCTCTGTCTCCTTGCCGGAGTCGTCCCTCTTGCGTGCTCGGGGCTTCTGAGCGTCAATCAGGTAGTAGGAGTCGTTGCCCAGTACTTTGCTGATGATGAAAGGGCCTTCCCAAGGCGCCGACAGCTTGTGCTGGCCGGCTGTTCGCTGGATCAGCCGGAGCACAAGGTCGCCTTCTTGGAAAGATCTTGGCCTGACCTTCCTGTTGTGGTATCGGCGCAGGCTCTGCTGGTAGATGCTGGACCGGCTGAGTGCCAACAGCCGGCCCTCTTCCAGCAGATCGACGCCGTCTTGTCGTGCTTCTTCTGCTTCCTCCTTGGTGTACATGGTGACTCGTGGGGAGTCGAACTCTATGTCCGTTGGGATGACGGCTTCGGCACCGTAGACGAGGAAGAAGGGTGTGAAGCCGGTTGACTTGTTTGGAGTCGTGCGCAGACTCTAGAGGACGGCTGGCAGCTCGTCGAGCCAGCAGCCAGCCGAGCGCTCCAGAGGCTCGATTAGCCGAGGCTTGATGCCGGACAGGATGAGGCCATTTGCTCGCTCCACTTGGCCGTTTGACTGCGGATGGGCGACGGACGCTAGGTCCAGTCGGATGCCCTGTGTTGCGCAGAAACGGGCCAAGGCGCCTTTGGCCAAATTTGTGTCGTTGTCGGTGACGATGTTGTGTGGTATGCTGTACCGAATTGTGATATCGAAGATGAAAGTTACGGCAGTCGGACCGTTCAGCTTCTTGATTGGCTTTGCTTCTATCCACTTGGTGAACTTGTCCACTGCGACAAGTAAGTGAGTTAAACCACCTCGTGCTGTCTTGAATGGTCCCACCATGTCTAGACCCCAAACTGCGAAAGGCCAGGCAATGGGGATGGTCTTGAGTGCAGAAGCTGGCTGGTGCGGCTTGGAGCTGAACTTCTGGCACCCTTTGCATTTTTGGACCAACTCCTTGGACTCTTCCAAGGCAGTTGGCCAGAAGAAACCGTGTCGAAAGGCTTTGGCGACGAGTGCTCTTGAAGCCGCATGGTGGCCGCACTCGCCTTGATGGATGTCTTTGAGAATCGCTTGGCCTTGCTCTGGCTCTACGCAGCGCTGGTAGACACCAGTGACGCTGCGCCTGACCAGCTCTCTGTTGACTATGGTGTAGGCTGCCGCCCGGCGTTGTATTTGCCGAGCTGAGGTCTCATCAGTCGGCAGCTCTTTGTTCACCAGGAATTTGAGGATGGGCTGGGCCCATGAGGGTGCTGCTATTTCTTCGACTGCCAGAACTGCGACTTGGACGAGGGCGGTTGGGCTGGGAGGCGGCGGGTTGGAGTCAACAACCGCTTGCTGGGTTAATGAAGTCCCCAGGCCGACTGGCGCGGCCCTTGGGTCGAGTTTTGGAGTCTTCAAGTCCGCTACCGCAGTCCCCGGGCCGGGTTCGACTGTGGCAGCTTTGGAGTCATCCGCCAAAATCCCCGTACCGACTGCCGGAGCTCTGGAGTCGGATCCGACATCTTCGGGAGGAGCCGGCACAAAAATGGAGTCTGATTCTGGTGAAGGCTTGACAGACGGATTGAGGAGGCGTTGAAGGGCGACGCCAGATGGTATTGCTTGGCGGGTGGAGCCGATTCATGCCAAGGCATCTGCTTGGTCGTTGTCGTTTCTTGGCACATGGAGAAACTCGCACCCTTCAAAATACTCGCTGAGTTGCTGCAGGAGGAAACGGTAACTCGCCATGTTTGCATCTTTCGCGTCCCAGTCGCTAGATGATTGCTGGACCACTAAGTCCGAGTCGCCATAACACAAGATCCGGCGGATGCCAAGTTCTTTGGCAAGCCGGAGCCCGTGAATGAGCTCCTTGTACTCGGCAACATTGTTGGAGGCGGCAAAGTGGATTTGTAGCACGTATTTGAGCTTGTCGCCTTTGGGAGAGGTGACGACGACGCCGGCTCCCAAGCCAGTGCGCATCTTGGAGCCGTCGAAATGCATCCGCCAATGGGTGGAATCAGGCACTGGAGGTAGGTACTGGGTCTCGGCCCAGTCGACGAGGAAGTCGGCCAGTGCTTGTGACTTGATAGCGGTGTGGGGCTGGTAGTGGATGGTGTAGGGAGCCAGCTCTATGGCCCATTTGGCCACTCGGCCAGAAGCATCTCGGCTACCAATGATCTCAGCAAGTGGGGTCGTGCAGACCATCGTGATTGGATGCTCTTGAAAGTAAGGCTTCAATTTCTTGGCAGCAAAGTGTACACGATAGCACATCTTCTGGTAGTGGGGGTAGTTCTGCTTGGAGGTCGACAGTACCTCGCTCAGGTAATATACCGGTCTTTGGATAGGTAGCGCCTTGCCTTCCTCCTTGCGTTCCACTACAATGACCGTGCTGACTACCCAGCTGGTGGCGGCGATGTACAGGAGCATAGGTTCCTTGGGGGTCGGAGCCGCCAGGACGGGTGGAGTAGTCAGCATCTTGTTCAACTGGAGAAAAGCTTCGTCTACCTTATGGTTCCACTCGAAAAAAGTGGTCTTCTTCATGAGTTGGTATAAGGGGAGAGCTTTCTCGCCCAGCCGACTGATGAATCGGCTGATGGACGCCAAGCAGCCGGTGAACTTCTGCACATCCAGCAATCGGCTGGGTACCTCCATTCTCTCAATGGCCTTGATTTTTACTGGGTTGCATTCTATGCCACGTTCAGAGACCAGGAAGCCTAGGAGCTGGCCGGCTGGTACTCCGAAGACACACTTCTCGGGGTTGAGCTTGATCTGGAATCGGCGCAGGTTCTCAAAGGTCTCCTTGAGGTCTTCCAGCAGTGTTCCACGCTTTTCCGTCTTCGCCACCACGTCGTCCACGTAGACGTGGGCATTCCTGCCGAGCTGCTTGAGGAGGCACTTCTGCATGCAACGCTGAAAGGTGGCGCCGGCATTCCTTAAGCCGAACGTCATGGTGAGGTAGCAGAAGGCTCCAAACGGCGTGATGAAGGCGGTCTTCAGTCTGTCAGCCGGGTTCAGCTTGATCTGGTGATATCCTGAGTATGCATCCAAAAAACTCAACAGCTCGCATCCGGCTGTGGAGTCTATCACCTGATCGATTCTTGGTAGAGCAAATGGGTCCTTGGGGCAGGCCTTGTTGAGGCTCGTGTAGTCAATACACATTCGCCACTGCTTGTTCTTCTTCAGTACCAGGACCGGATTTGCTAGCCATTCTGGAAAGAACACTTCCATAATGAAGCCGGCTACTAGGAGTCGGGCTATCTCTTCTCCGACAACTCTTCTCTTCTCTTCTGACAGGCGGCACAGGGGCTGCCTGACCGGCTTTGCATCAGATCGGACATGTAACTTGTGCTCGGTGAATTCCGTCGGTACACCTGGCATGTCTTTGGGGGACCATGCGAAGATGTCCCGATTCTCACGGAGGAAATCGACGAGCTCGCCTTCCTATTTGCTGTCGAGGTTTGCACCTACGACGGCGTACCTCCCTGGGTGCTCCGGATCCAAGGGTATCTTCTTTGTCTCTTTGGCCGGCTTGAACGAACCCTCAGCCTCCGACTCTTTTGGGTTGGGCGATACCTCAGGCTGCTTGCCGGCCATCGCCACAACTCGCTCAAGGAGCCGCTTCTCGGCCGCGATTACCAGGGACTCGGCCAGCCGGCTGCTCTCAGCCGCGCAAGTAGACGACTTCCGGTAGTCGCCAGCCACAGTCAGAATTCCCCTGGAACTGGGCATCTTCATCTTGAGGTAGGTGTAGTGGGGGACCGCCATGAACTTGGCCAATGCGGGTCGGCCAAGTAGCGCATGGTATAGGCTCTCAAGGTCCACCACCTCAAACCAAACAGACTCTCTGCGGAAGTGATCTTTGTCTCCAAAGAGGACGTCCATCAGGATCTTGCCGATTGGCGAGCAGGAAAGCCCAGGAACAATGCCGTGGAACACAGTTCAGCTGTTCTGAAGCTGTCTTTGCTTGATTCCTAACTTCTCCATGGTGTCCTTGTACAGGATATTGATGCTGCTGCCTCCGTCTATCAGAACTCGCGAGAAACGCGCGGCTCATCTGTCTATAGCAAAGGTGGCGTCCAGGACCAAGGCATAGGAGCCCGGACTCGGCATCACTTCTGGGTGGTCAGCCCTGCTCCAGCTGATGGGCTTCTCGGACCAGTGCATGAACTCTGGCGTCTCCGATGCTACTGCATTAACCTCTTGTCGCTGGAGCCGCCTGCTGCGTCGATCATCAGCCACACTGGTAAACACCACATAGGCTCCGTGCTCTTCAGGGTATTTGTCTTGTACTACGCCGATTGGCCTGACAGCCGGCTGCTGGGGCGGCGGCGGAGGCGGCTGCCCAGCAGGCGGGGGAGGCAGGAGGCCGTCTCCCTTGGCGATCCTAGTGAGCCAGCGGCACTTCCGGGTGGTGTGATTCGACGGCTTCGCGCCGCTATGGAACTTGCAAGGTCCATCCAGGGTCTGTTCGTAGGAGAAGGCCGGCAACCAGTTTGGCTTGCCGCCTTTCTGTTGCTTGGGCCGAGGCTGCTCATCTGGCTACTGGGCTTCAACGGTCGCGACTTGCCGGCTGCTGGAAGCCAGCTGCGGGGCCTTGCGCTTGTGGTCGCCATGCTGTTGTCGTCGGCTGGCATCTCCCGCCGGAGTTCTTGGAGCTTGAGGGGCCACTTTGCCAGTCGTGCTGATTTGAATCTCCGCCTTCATGGAGGAGTCGGCCGTGGCGTACTTGTCCGCTATGATCAGCAGCTCGTTGAGGGTTTCTGGCTCGTCGCAGAGGAGCTTATGCTTGAGGAGGGTGCCTTCTCTGCACCCGGCTGTGAAGTACTCGATGGCCTGCACCTCGTGCACGCCCTCACAGGAGTTCCGAAGCTCGGCCCAACGCGTGAGGTAATCGCGAGTCGACTCGTCGGGGCCTTGCACGCACAAGGAGAGTTGTCGAGGCTTAGGAGGACGCTTGTATGTGCTGGTGAAGTTGCGGACGAACGCTTCGGTGAAGTCGACCCAGCTGTTGATGTTGTGGGGCTTTAGGCTGTTCAGCCATGTCTGGGCCGTGCCCTGGAGCATGAGCGGAACATACTGTGCAGCAACACGCTTGTTGCCGTTTGCTATGCTAACAGCCGTGGAGTAGTCGACTAGCCAGTCTTCCGGCTTCATGGAGCCGGTATACTTGAGCGTGTCTCTTGGGAGCGTGAATCCTCTGGGAAAGGGCTTGTCCCGAATGCGGGGCCCGAAACAAGGTGGACCCAGCTCGTCTTCTTCTTCCAGCGCTAAGGATCGGTGAAGTCGGTCGATCCGATGGCGGGCGTCATTCTCTCCAACTCCCTCTCGGCGGCCAAGGCGGTCACCGAGAGTCGGATGGTCAACAGGCGGCGGGGAGACTCGCCTCTCCTTGTGGGGAGGGGGAGGCGGACAGTCGTCCCGTCATTCCACTGCTCTTGGGCGGCCGTCTCGGTCGCGCTCTATGGTAATGCGACTCCGACTGTGGCTGACAGTCGGCTCCTTGTCTCTTCTTCCTTGGGCGCCGCCAATCGGCGTCCGAGACGTCGCTCCTTGATTTCGGTGAAGGTCGTCGTTTGGCCGTTGCGGCGCCTCCGTGCGGCAGCCGGCCTTGTTCTGCACGGCGGTCGCGCCGAGGAGCCGCTGGACTCGCTCCATCATGAGGCAGCGTTCTTCGCCCTCGAAATTGTCCAGCTCATCCGCCGCTGCCTGGACGGCTCGGATGTTCTCCGCTGGCGTAGCGTAAACAGGGCGGCTTGCCCCAAACAGGTTGGTGATGGCTACACCGCGCTGCTGGACTGCGCCAAGGCGGCTGGGCCCCACCGGGGCCGGTGAGCCGCCGACGGCGCGATCCATCTCCCGCTGGTAGGCTTCTGACAAGCGCCTCATGCTGGCCAGCTTCTTCACGCCTTCAACGAGCTGAAGGCGGCGTGCCTCCAATGTCTCTGTGTCAGCGTCTACCGGAATGGGCGCAGTTAAGTCTTGCAGCGCCGCGCCGAGTGAGTCGTGCGCTCGTCCACCGGGGAGCTCGTCATGACTGATGACTAGCACCTCGGTGACGGTGCTTCCGTTGCTCTCTGCACGAGGGAGAGGTTCGTCATAGACCACCACATTGGTGGGGAACGCGTCGAGCGACGTGGTGTCGGAGTCGACCAGCATCGGGTCGGTGGAGCCTATGGACTCCAAGTCTATGGCAGGCTCGCCGGAAACGTGGAGTTGATCGAGGAGGACCGCAAGGACGTTCTCAGGGCCGCCCGTGCATGCGTTGGACGCAGGTTCGTCGGAGAGGCGGACCTCGCCGACAAGTTCGGCCAAGGAGTTGGCCGCGCAAGCGATCTCTATGCTGCTTAGCGCGTCGGTGCAAACTCCGTCTGGCGTGCCTGGTTGGCTGCGCTCCCCAGGGAGGAAAAGGGTTCCCGTCCAGAACAGATCTCCGGACGGCGGTGCACCAGGCCCCACGGTGGGCGCCAAATGTCGGGGGTTTGGTGTGACATATGCCAAAGGATGGCTTATCATGGTGGGGGCGAGTAGAACGTCGCTGGTGCCTGGAAACGGGATGAGGCGAAGACATGCACGCCGGCGAATCTTACCCAGCTTCAGGGCTCTCCGAGGAGATAATACCCCTACTGCTGCTCTGCGGGGTCTCCGCATGATCACTATGGCAAAGTGTTTACGCGGTTGCTCCTCGAGCTGTTTCTTGGAGGTAGGAGAGAGCAAGGCTAGCTCTCTCCCTTCTGTATGATCTGGCCTAGAGCTAATGGGTTCCAACCCTTTGCATGGGTGCCCTGGGGGTTTATATAGGCCTACCCCCAGGGGTACAATGGTAATCCGGCTGGACGCGGGCCCAGCCGTCAGTGCCTCTGGCCTCCGTCTTCTCTGCCGACCGCTGGGGCCCGCCGACTGGCGGGCCCTGCCGACTGGCCTGGTACAGAGCCGACAAGCCACGTCCGTCATGGGCGGGTCTTGCCGGCTGCTGATTACTGTAGCCGTGCTTCTGATGACACAGACTTGATCATGAGGTCGTGGCAATAGGCCCGCCGCCCGGCGGGCGATCACTGTCGCCACTCCCCATCACTTCTTGATTAATGGCGCGTGGGCCCCGGGGGAGGGCTCGGCCGACTCCCCCGGGCCGACTCCCGACGGGTCCGACTGGTGGTTCTCCTACCGTCTCCTGAGGTCTCATTGACTAGTGGGGCCTGCTGTCTCTAGGCCGTACAGAAAAGCCATCGTGGGTGCAGGATTTGGCCCTGCGGTGCTGATGTCAGGGCCGGCATGGCAACAGTGCCACGTTGCACGGAGATCTTTCGGGGTACGGCGTGTTGTGGCCATGCCTGCCCTTGGTAAGGGGCGGGGTGGGCTTCGCTGTAGCCACGCCCCTACCCCGTCCCCTTTGATGAGGTCATGGGGTTTGTTGGAGTCACAGGCCGACTCCCCAAAGCCGGTTTCTCTGGAAGTCGCCAGTCGGGAGTCGGCTTTATCCTGAAGTCGTCCCTAGGACTCGGCTGTGAGCGAGCAGTCGGCCGTCTTGCTGTCGACTCCTCAGAAGGCGGCTCTTCGTCCTGGGGTCTTGAGGGGCGCAGCCTGCCCCGATGTCTTGAAAGGTTCTGGGGCTTGGGTTGGCCTACCCGTGGCCCATTACTCCGACACAGAGTTAGTTGGTAAGCTCTTCAGCCAAGTACGAGCTGTTCCTTCCAACATCATGGTGAAGTATTTAGCACATATCGCTTCATCCACATCTAACATCTCCATTGCCATCTCATAACTTTCAACCCATGCTTCTGCTTGCAGATCGACGGTGTAATTGGGTACCTTATGAGGTCCTTTGAAATCCTTGGGCAGTCGCACATTACGTAAAGCGGGGGTGAGACACGGCACCCCTAAGGAACTAAATACCACACCTGGCTCTACTGAAGCGGTAGGGTGAACCGGCATGGGTTAACGGGCTCCGTGCAAAGCTGCTAACTCGGCCTCTCGACGTGCGCGTCCATGATCCACCACATCCTGCGCATTAGCACCTCCCCCGGCCGGGTTGTGCCCTCATGGCGAGTTACGGCGACGTGTACTGCTTGACACGGCCGGTTCATGCTCAACATGCCTACTGTAGCTCCGGCTTGGACGGGGGTGGAATGAATCCTCTCACGACTGTGCGAATAAGCCTACTACTGGTTTAGAGCTATTTGAAGGAGATCTCTGGCCCGTCGTGCCTCAACCGCTACTGGTGACTCGCCATCGGTTGGGAGGGCTGCCAATCATGAAGCGGCGGCCGCAATGTTGTCCAACGGGTTGGAGTAATGCCCGGGAGGTGTTGGAACATACTGTGGCACAATGTTGTTCTGACGAGGCGGGTCCATCGTGCGTGGCTGAACCGGTGCTCCTGTTCCCGGTGCCTCCGTCCGGTTCAACATTGGTTGGTTACTGGTTCCTTCTCCTGGCATGTTGAAGAGATTTCTTGGCTCATAACTCGGCGGGAGATGCGATCGGTATCTTCTTCTCATGACTTCTTCTGAAGCATTCTGATCCAGCCTAAGCCGGTAGGCATGAGCTTCCAACTCGGTCCGTTCTGTAGCCATCCTAGCATTCTCTGCCGCTAGGTCCGCTTTAGCCTGAGTTATCTGATCTTTCACCTTTGCAATCTCCGTGTTGTGCTGATCTCGGGCTGCTGCGTCCGCCTCTGCGGCCATTAATGTTGCCAAAGCATCAAACAAGTCAGACAGAACTTGAGCCGGAGGTGGCACAGAGCTCCCTGCCCCTGCCGGTGTGGCTGTTGCTGAATCGGAGAGCATTGTTGCGGCGGTTGATGAGTGGGGTGCTGATTGTGTACCGGCCATGAAGATAGCGGCCCGGTTTGGCAGATCAGGGGAATCCGGAATACTGTTGCCCTCGGAACCTCCGCTAATCCGGCCATCCTGCAACTAATAGAGCGATTCGGTCTCTCCAGAAGACTCGTCGTCGGAGCAGACAACGGTTTCTCCATTGGATGCTGGTCCGTCCTCATATTATGCTCCATGGACGACACCTATGAAAACATGCTTTGCCATGGGCTGAACCGGGGAAGGGCTTGCACGCTGAGCCATCTCGATGATGTAGGTGCAGGTGTCCAGCTCAGGGCCCGGTTCACCAATCTTGCCGATGAAGATGTGAATCCCACCAAAGGGGACCCGGTACCCGTATTCGATTGAATCGGCCTCGGGGCCCCATCCTGCGTTGTTGATGTAGAGCTTGCCGCGATGACTCTTCATCATCTGGCCCATAGCGTATCCCTTGAGTCCATCAAAGCTGCCCTTTAAGAACTCGAAACCATCGTGCGATAGCCCCACAGTGGACGCCAACTGTCGTGGGTTTGTCACGGCAGATGTCCTCGTGAAAGGACTTAGTCGTGGAGCCATCGCAATGGGTTAGCTTAGAGGGGTTAAACCGGACAAGGGACATGGGGAGTTTATACTAGTTCGGCCCCTTCGATGAAGGTAAAAGCTACGTCTAGTTGTGATTGGTATTGCTAGGGTTTCGATGACCATGGAGCGAATCCGCTTTGTCTGGCCCTCGAGTTGTTGTCTGTCCCTAAACCACTGCCGGGTTGTCCCTTTATATACATATGTTGACGCCCGCCGGTTTACAGAGTCCCAAAGCCGGATCATAAATGTGCCCGGTTCGGTCTCTATACTTCCTATCTTACAATGCAAGTTACATAATAAGGTCGGTTTACATCTACAGGCCTTAACTCGCCTCTGGGCCTTGGGCCTTCATAAAGCGCCATCATTCTTATGTCTTCATGGGCTTCTAATCTTCATAAAGTTAATCCGGCTACTCCTGGCCGGTTTACGCCCAGTAGTAATATCCCCAACAATGCAGATTAGATCCAAAACAAGAGCAAAAGCATTAGGAAAAGTAGATACAATGGAGGCGTATCAACTCCCCCAAGCTGAACCCATTGCTCGTTCTCAAGCAATTCAATTGACAAACTGAAAGTGACAAAGAAAAACTTTTATGAAGTCTTTTGTTCTTGTGTCCATATATATATGTGTATATATATATATATATGCATAAGTAATACCCAGATTTTTTTAATTATTTGAAATTTTGATCATGGGACTGGGCATCCCGATTACCGGCTCCCTCTCGTACAAGGATGAGTGAATAAACACTCGTCATGAGAATAACCCGCTTAGCATGGAAGATACTAACCACCCCATTTCGCTCCATGAGCAGTACAGGCACACAAAACAGATGTTCATTTGAATTTTAGAGATGGCTAATACATCTCCAACGTATCTACTTTTCCTAACGCTTTTCCTCTTGTTTTGGACTCTAATTTGCATGATTTGAATGAAACTAACCCCGGACTCACGATGTTTTTAGCAGAACTGCCATGGTGTTGTTTTTATGCAGAAATAAATGTTCTCAAAATGGAAAGAAACATTGCGGGGAGTTTTTATATCAATAAAGGTCTTTTGGAGCCAAGAGTCACCTGAGGGGGGCACCTGGGTGGGCACAACCCACTAGGGCGCGCCTCCACCCCCCAAGCGCGCCTACGTGGGTCGTCCCCACCTGGTGGCCCCGTAGACCTTGAAACCGACGCTATAAAATCCCATATTTCCAGAAAAAATCAAGGAGAAAGAATTATTGCATTCCACGAGGTGGAGCCGCCATCAGCTCTTGTTCTTCATCTAGAGGCCAGATCTGGAGTCCGTTTGGGGCTCCGGTGAGGGGAATCTTCAATCTTCGTCATCACCAAACCTTCTCCATCGCCAATTCCATGATGCTCCCCACCGGGAGTGAGTAATTCCTTCGTAGGCTCGCTGTTCGGTGAGGAGTTGGATGAGATTCATCATATAATCTAGTTAGTTTTTAGGGCTTGATCCCTAGTATCCACTATGTTCTGAGATTGATGTTGCTATGACTTTGCCATGCTTAATGCTTGTCACTTTGGGCCCGGGTGCCATGATTTCAGATCTGGACCATTTATGTTATCACCATTATATCCATGTTCTAGATACGATCTTGCAAGTTATAGTCACCTACTACGTGTTATGATATGGCAACCCCGGAGTGACAATAGTCGGGACCACTCCCGGTGATGACCGTAGTTTGAGGAGTTCATGTATTCACCATGTGTTAATGCTTTGTTCCGGTACTCTATTAAAAGGAGGGCTTAATATCCCTTAGTTTCCAATTGGACCCCGCTGCCGCGGGGGGTAGGACAAAAGATGTCATGCAAGTTCTTTCCATAAGCATGTATGACTATTTACGGAATACATGCCTACATTATATTTATGAACTGGAGCTAGTGCCGTATCGCCCTAGGTTATGACTGTCACATGATGAATATCATCCAACAACTTGTTGATCCAATGCCTACGAATTTATCGTATACTGTTCTTGCTAAGTTACTACTACTATCATTACTATTGCACTTGCTACAAAACTACTGCTATCATTATTACCGTTACTATTGCTGTTGCTACTATTATCAAAACTATCATATTACTTTGCTACTGATCATGTTGCTGCAGATAATTAATCTCCAGGTGTTGTTGAATTGACAACTCAGCTGCTAATACCTTCAAATATTCTTTGGCTCCCCTTGTGTCGAATCTATAAATTTGGACTGAATCCTCTACCCTCGAAAACTGTTGTGATCCCCTATACTTGTGGGTTAACAAGACCTTTTTCTGGCGTTGTTGCCGAGGAGCATAGCTATATTTGTCGAGTCACTTGGGATTATTATCAATTTATCACTATGAAGAATCTGAAGGATGCTAAGACTAAGATTTATCCCTCTAAGATGAGGGGAGGTAAGGAACTGCCATCAGGTTCTGTTTTAGATTCACCTTCTGTTATAAGTAAACTTGCAACACCACCACATGCTATTAATCCTGATATGTCGCAAGTTATTGATGATGCTACTTTTGCTATGAATGATAGTTATGATAATGCTAGTACCTTGCTTGATGATAATGATGTTCCACTTGGTGATTTTCTTGATGAACAAATTGCTAGAGTAATACAACATGATGTTGTTGAATCTGATGATGAGCTTGAAACTGAAACTCCTGAAACACCTGCTAGAACTAGCCTTCCTAGATATGAATTGCCTAAGGTACCGGAAGGTTATGTTATGAATGAGGAGACAACTAGATATATTCTTGCTTGTAAAGATAGAGATGATTTAGAGAAATTATTTTGCAAGTATAAAGAAAAATCTCTGAATGCTAGAATGAAATATGATCCTAAGTTTGCTACTTCACATATCTTTATTAATGATAAGGATTATGAATTCTCCGTCGACCCAGAGTTAATTTCTTTGATTGAATCTGATCCTTTCCATGGTTATGAAACTAAATCTATTGTGGCACATCTTACTAAGTTGAATGACATAGCCACTTTTTTTACTCATGATGAGAAAACTCGCTATTACTATATTCTCAAATTATTTCCGTTCTCATTAAATGGTGATGCTAAAGCTTGGTACAATACTCTTGCTCCTGGTTGTGTGCGTAGTCCCCAGGATATAATTTATTACTTCTCTGAAAATATTTCCCTGCTCATAAGAAACAAGCTGTTATGTGATACGTCTCCAACGTATCTATAATTTTTTATTGCTCCATGCTATTATGTTAACTATTTTGGATGTTAATGGGCTTATTTTTGCAGTTTTATATTATTTTTGGGACTAACCTATTAACCGGAGGCCCAGCCCAAATTGTTATTTTTTTGCCTATTTTAGAGTTTCGCCGAAAAGGAATATCAAACGGAGTCCAAACGTAATGAAACCTTCAGGAGCGTTATTTTTGGAACAAACATGATCTAGGAGACTTGGAGTGGACATCAAGCAATCAACAAGGCGGCCACGAGGCAGGGGGGCGCGCCCACCCCCCTGGGCGCGCCCTCCACCCTCGTGCGCCCCTCATTGCTCCACCGACGTACTTCTTCCTCCTATATTTATCCATGTACCCCCAAACATCCAGGAGCACCACGAAAACCTAATTCCACCGCCGCAACCTTCTGTACCCAAGAGATCCCATCTTGGGGCCTTTTCTGGAGCTCCGCCTGAGGGGGCATTGATCATGGAGGGCCTCTACATCAACTCCATGGCCTCTCCGATGATGTGTGAGTAGTTTACTCCAAATCTTCGGGTCCATAGCTAGTAGCTAGATGGCTTCTTCTCTCTCTTTGGATCTCAATACAAAGTTCTCCTCAATTCTCTTGGAGATCTATTCGATGTAATCTTCTTTTGCGGTGTGTTTGTCGAGATCCGATGAATTGTGGGTTTATGATCAAGTCTATTTACGAACAATATTTGAATCTTCTCTGAATTCTTTTATGTATGATTGGTTTATCTTTGCAAGTCTCTTAAAATTATTAGTTTGGTTTGGCCTACTAGATTGATCTTTCTTGCAATGGGAGAAGTGCTTAGCTTTGGGTTCAATCTTGTGGTGCTCGATCCCAGTGACAGAAAGGGAAACGACACGTATTGTATTGTTGCCATCGAGGATAAAAAGATGGGGTTTATATCATATTGCATGAGTTTATCCCTCTACATCATGTCATCTTGCTTAAGGAGTTACTCTGTTCTTATGAACTTAATACTCTAGATGCATGCTGGATAGCGATCGATGTGTGGAGTAATAGTAGTAGATGCAGAATCGCTTCGGTCTACTTGTCTCGGACGTGATGCCTATATACATGATCATGCCTAGATATTCTCATAATTATTCGCTTTTCTATCAATTGTTCGATAGTAATTTGTTCACCCACCGTACTATTAATGCTATCTTGAGAGAAGCCACTAGTGAAACCTATGGCTCCCGAGTCTATTTTCCATCATATTAATCTCCCGTCAATAAGCTATTTCTGGCACCATTTATTTTGCTTTATTTACTTTCAATCTATATCATAAAAATACCAAAAATATTTATCTTATTATTATCATCTCTATCAGATCTCACTGTTGCAAGTGGCCGTGAAGGGATTGACAACCCCTTTATCGCGTTGGTTGCGAGGTTCTTATTTGTTTGTGTAGGTACGAGGTGACTTGCGCGTGGTCTCCTACTGGATTGATACCATGGTTCTCAAAAACTGAGGGAAATACTTACGGTGCTTTACTGCACCACCCTTTCCTCTTCAATGGAAAACCAACACAGTGCTCAAGAGGTAGCAAGAAGGATTTCTGGCGCCGTTGCCGGGGAGATCTACGCCAAGTCAAGACATACCAAGTACCCATCACAACTCTTATCCTTTGCATTACATTATTTGTCATTTGCCTCTCGTTTTCCTCTCCCCCACTTCACCCTTGCCGTTTTATTCGCCCTCTCTTTTCCGTTCGCCTCTTTTTCGCTTGCCTCGTCGTTATGGCTAGTCCTTTATCTACTCCCTTGTCTCCTAAGAATGAATTTCTTAATTTTAAACAAAGGGAGGGAGAGAATCTAAAAGATGCTTGGTACAGAATTTGCAATGCGCAAAATAGATCTACTAGGAAGCAATCTACTTCCGTTCTTCTTCGCAATTTTTATTTAGGCATCACGCCTTGGAATAGATATATTCTTGATACCATTACCGAAGGAAATTTCTTGGGTAGCCATACTTTTGATTCTTATAATGCTATGATAGATTTGTTTGGCCCACCACCTCTTTTAGTTCATGGAACTATTTTAACTTTGGGACATGTGATGCAACGGCTTGAAATTATTGAAAATAAAGTTGCCACCGTAGAGTAAATTGAAAATTTGGATAGAAAGATCCCTAATCAAATTACCCAATACGGATCTTAGGTAGGAGTTGCGCTTAAATTTTTTAAAGAAAAGGGACCTATGGTTAAATAAAAGATAGATCAAGATTCCACTAGAATTGATAAAATTGAGGATATTATTACCAACCTTGGGTCTGCCTTTTCTTCCGTGAAAAACACTCCTCCTAATCAAGGTAGTCAGAGTCGGGATTCGGAGTTGGATCGATTTTCCTCAGATAGAATCGAGTAGTAAGATCGAGTCGTGGAATCGAGGATTCTACTAGATTTACTCAAATAAGATATTTTGTATGCACACAAGAAATTTACATGGGTTCTATAGAGTTTTGACACTAAATATGGAGCAAAGAACGTACACATCAATGCTAGTTGTATTCCACTTCTTTTTATGGCTAACCTACCATCTAGCTCGCATGTATGGAACAGACGAGAGGGAAATATATAGAACATTTAAACCTTCAATGCATGAAATTTACTTAATTAGGTTCTTTTTAGAGTGCGTGAATAGTCGATCACTTGTCAATCTGACCTGCAGTGCTAATCCTTGAAGGATCTTGCTCTCCTTCTCCGATCAATCTTGAAGCATCCTCCTCTTCACACCAATTCCATCTGTCGACAAGCCTGATCCTCCATTTCGATTTAGGGTTTCTGAGAGCTAGATCAAAGGTGTCGGCGACTGAGCGTTTGGGATTGGGAGGGGAATAAAGGTCCATGAGGTATATGAAGAGGGGTTTGGATGATGGCATACTGTTCTTTTACAACTAAAGAAACGGCTTAGATAAATTAGTAGAATTGGACATAGTCCATAGCATAGTCGGGATTGTATAGTTTTGTACAGGATTCTATGAGTTGGATCGCGACTCAACATGGATTCTACCTGATCTGGATTCATAGTGGGATTTGGATCGACATGCTTCTGTAGGGTCGTGAGGTCGTAGGATTCTAGCAGTTGAGTCAGGATTCTGACTACCCTTCTCCTAATGCTAATATTGCTAAATTGATGTATGTTCCTAAAAATAAGGGTGAAACTTCTAGTAAGGAAAATGCGGACCTCAAATCCATAAATGTTCACCCCAATTTTCTCACTATTCTTCAGGAACCTTTTGCTACAAATGATTTTCTTGATTTTGTGCCTAGGAGTTTGATAATTAATAAAAAGAAATAAACTCCTAAGAGTTTTAGGTGTCTTATTGACGAATTGCCCAGCAAAGATGGAAATACCTAGATCTATCCTCTCTTTTATGCCTATCTAGGGGCGTTAAACGATAGCGCTTGTTGGGAGGCAACCCAATTTTATTTTTATTCCTTGCTTTTTTCTCCTGTTTAGTAATAACTAATTTATCTAGACTCTGTTTTGGTTGTGTTTTTCATGTTTAATTAGTGTTTGTGCCAAGTAGAACCGTTGGGAAGACTTGGGGAAAGTCTTTTTGATCTTGCTGTAAAAAACAGAAACTTTAGCGCTCACGAGAATTGCTGCCATTTTTTATTGGAGAGTGATATTTTGTTAATTATTTTTTCAAATGATTAATAGATAAATTACTCACGTCCAGAAATTTATTTTAGAATTTTGGGGGTTCTAAAAGTTTGCGTTAGTTACAGATTACTACAGACTGTTCTGTTTTTGACAGATTCTGTTTTTCGTGTGTTGTTTGCTTATTTTGATGAATCTATGGCTAGTAGAAGAGTTTATAAACCATAGAGAAGTTGGAATACAGTAGGTTTAACACCAATATAAATAAAGAATGAGTTCATTACAGTACCTTGAAGTGGTGTTTTGTTTTCTTTCGCTAACGGAGCTCACGAGATTTTCTATTTAAGTTTTGTGTTGTGAAGTTTTCAAGTTTTGGGTAAAGATTTGATGGATTATGGAACAAGGAGTGGCAAGATACTAAGATTGGGGATGCCCATGGCACCCCAAGGTAAAATACAAGTACACCAAAAAGCCTAAGCTTGGGGATGCCCCGGAAGTCATCCTCTCTTTTGTCTTCGTTCATCGGCAACTTTACTTGGAGCTATATTTTTATTCGCCACATGATATGTGTTTTCCTTGGAGCGTCTTGTATGATTTGAGTCTTTTCTTTTTAGTTTACCACAGTCATCCTTGCTGTACACACATTTTGAGAGAGACACACATGAATTGGAATTTATTAGAATACTCTATGTGCTTCGCTTATATCTTTTGAGCTATATAGTTTTTGCTCTAGTGCTTCACTTATATCTTTTAGAGCACGACGGTGGTTCTATTTTATAGAAATAATTTATCTCTCATCATTCACTTATATTATTTTGAGAGTCCTTTAGAACAACATGGAAATAATAAAAACATTCATGTAAGTCATTGAATACTAAGAGAAGTTTGATACTTGATGATTGTTTTGAGATATGGAGATGATGATATTAGAGTCATGCTAGTTGAGTAGTTGTGAATTTGAGAAATACTTGTGTTGAATTTTGTGATTCCCGTAGCATGCACGTATGGTGAACCGTTATGTGATGAAGTCGGAGAATGATTTATTTATTGATTGCCTTCCTTATGAGTGGCGGTCGGGGACGAGCGATGGTCTTTTCCTACCAATCTATCCCCCTAGGAGCATGCGTGTAGTACTTTGTTTCGATAACTAATAGATTTTTGCAATAAGTATGTGAGTTATTTATGACTAATGTTGAGTCCATGGATTATACGCACCCTCACCCTTTCACATTTGCT
Source organism: Triticum aestivum (assembly GCF_018294505.1). Taxonomy (NCBI): domain Eukaryota; kingdom Viridiplantae; phylum Streptophyta; class Magnoliopsida; order Poales; family Poaceae; genus Triticum; species Triticum aestivum. The sequence continues at coordinate 453,044,372 of NC_057794.1, forward strand.
AGCCTCTCTAGTACCGCGCAACTTTCGCTGGTACCATAAACCCACCATATACCTTCCTCAAAACAGCCACCATACCTACCTATTATGGCATTTCCATAGCCATTCTGAGATATATTGCCATGCAACTTTCCACCGTTCTATTTGCTATGACCCGCTTCATCATTGTCATATTGCTTTGCATGATCATGCAGTTGACATCATATTTGTGGCAAAGCCACCATTCATAATTCTTCCATACATGTCACTCTTGATTCATTGCATATCCCGGTACACCGCCGGAGGCATTCACATAGAGTCATATTCTGTTCTAAGTATTGAGTTGTAATTCTTGAGTTGTAAGTAAAAAGAAGTGTGATGATCATCATTATTAGAGTATTGTCCCAGTGAGGAAAGGATGATGGAGACTATGATTCCCCCACAAGTCGGGATGAGACTCCGGATGAAAAAAAGAAAAAAATAGGCCAAAAAGAAAAAAAAGAAGGCCCAAATAAAAAAATAAAAATGAGAGAAAAACATAGAAGGGACAATGTTACTATCCTTTTTCCACACTTGTGCTTCAAAATAGCACCCATGATCTTCATGATAGAGAGTCTCTTATGTTGTCACTTTCATAAACTAGTGGGAATTTTACATTATAGAACTTGGCTTGTATATTCCAATGATGGGCTTCCTCAAATTGCCCTAGGTCTTCGTGAGCAAGCAAGTTGGATGCACATCCACTTAGTTTCTTTTGTTGAGCTTTCATACACTTATAGCTCTAGTGCATCCGTTGCATGGCAATCCCTACTCACTCACATTGATATCTATTGATGGGCATCTCCATAGCCCGTTGATACGCCTAGTTGATGTGAGACTATCTTCTCCTTTTTTGTCTTCTCCACAACCACCATTCTATTCCACCATAGTGCTATATCCATGGCTCACGCTCATATATTGCGTGAAGATTGAAAAAGTTTGAGAACATCAAAAGTATGAAACAATTTCTTGGCTTGTTATCGGGGTGGTGCATGATTTAATATTTTGTGTGATGAAGATAGAGCATAGACAGACTATATGATTTTGTAGGGATAACTTTCTTTGGCCATGTTATTTTCAGAAGACATGATTTCTTAGTTAGTATGCTTGAAGTATTATTATTTATATGTCAATATTAAACTTTTATCTTGAATCTTCGGATCTGAACATTCATGCCACAATAAAGAAAAATTACATTGAGAAATATGTTAGGAAACATTCCACATCAAAAATTCTGTTTTTATCATTTACCTACTCGAGGACGAGCAGGAATTAAGCTTGGGGATGCTGATACGTCTCCAATGTATCTATATTTTTTGATTGCTCCATGTTATTATATTATTTATTTTGGATGTTAATGGGCTTATTTTTACACTTCTATATTATTTTTGGGACTAACCTATTAACCAGAGGCCCAGCCCAAATTGCTGTTTATTTGCCCAATTTAGAGTTTCACCAAAAAGGAATATCAAACGGAGTCCAAATGGAATGAAACCTTTGGGAGTGTTATTTTTGGAACAAACATGATCCAGGAGACCTGGAGTGGATGTCAAGCAATCAACGAGGCGGCCATGAGGCAGGGGGCGCGCCCACCCCCCCTGGGTGCGCCCTCCACCCTCGTGGGGCCCTTGTTGCTCCACCGATGTACTTCTTCCTCCTATATATATCCACGTACCCCCCAAACATCCAGGAGCACCACAAAAACCTAATTCCACCGCCGCAACCTTCTGTACCCAAGAGATCCCATCGGAGCTCCGCCGGAGGGGGCATTGATCACGGAGGGCCTCTACATCAACTCCATGGCCTCTCCGATGATGTGTGAGTAGTTTACTCCAGACCTTCGGGTCCATATCTAGTAGCTAGATGGCTTGTTCTCTCTCTTTGGATCTCAACACAAAGTTCTCCTTGATTCTCTTGGAGATCTATTTGATGTAATCTTCTTTTGCAGTGTGTTTGTCGAGATCCGATGAATTGTGGGTTTATGATCAAGTCTATCTATGAAAAATATTTGAATCTTCTCTGAATTCTTTTATGTATGATTGGTTTATCTTTGCAAGTCTCTTTGAATTATCAGTTTGGTTTGGCCTACTAGATTGATCTTTCTTGCAATGGGAGAAGTGCTTAGCTTTGGGTTCAATCTTGCGGTGCTCGATCCCAGTGATAGAAAGGGAAATGACACGTGTTGTATTGTTGCCATCGAGGATAAAAAGATGGGGTTTATATCATATTGCATGAGTTTGTCCCTCTACATCATGTCATATTGCTTAAGGCGTTACTCTGTTCTTATGAACTTAATACTCTAGATGCATGCTGGATAGTGGTCGATGTGTGGAGTAGTAGTAGTAGATGCAGAATCGTTTCGGTCTACTTGTCCTGGACGTGATGCCTATATACATGATCATGCCTAGATATTCTCATAATTATTCGCTTTTCTATCAATTGCTCGACAGTAATTTGTTCACCCACCGTACTATTAATGTTATATTGAGAGAAGCCACTAGTGAAACCTATGGCCCCGGGGTCTATTTTCCATCATATTAATCTCCCGTCAATAAGCTATTTCTGGCGCCGTTTATTTTGCTTTATTTACTTTCAATCTATATCATAAAAATACCAAAAATATTTATCTTATTATTATCATCTCTATCAGATATCACTCTTGCAAGTGGCCGTGAAGGGATTGACAACCCCTTTATTGTGTTGGTTGCGAGGTTCTTATTTGTTTTTGTAGGTACGAGGTGACTCATGCGCAGTCTCCTACTGGATTGATACCTTGGTTCTCAAAAACCGAGGGAAATACTTACGCTGCTTTACTGCACCACCCTTTCCTCTTCAAGGGAAAACCAACGTAGTGCTCAAGAGGTAGCATTATGCCTTTCTCTTTATATAAAAGACTTGATTTGAATAAACTCACACCTACTAAAATATCTTTGCAAATGACTGACAAATCAACTGCCATACCTATCGGTATCTGTGAGGATGTGCCCGTTGTTGTTGCTAATGTTACTATTTTGATTGACTTTGTTATACTTGAGATGCACAAGGACGACAACATGTCAATTATCCTTGTTAGACCCTTCTTGAATACTGCAAGGGATGTTATTGATTGCAATAAAAGCAAGGTCACTTTTCGTATCAATGGTAATGAGCCTACGGTGCACTTTCCGAAGAAACAATTCCAAGTGAATGGTATTAATGTTATTGAAAAATCTCTGACAATCACTATTGGAAGTTTTCAACTACCTCTACCTACTGTTGAAAAGAAATATGAAATGCTTATTGTTGGGGACATTCATATCCCCATTGAGGTAACTTAGTGATTTACGAAAGTTCTTCGGTTTCATGCTAATCGAAAGTGCTTATTAATAAGACCTGATCAACCTTATTAATGGAGCATTTTTTAGAGGTATGAAGTTGATAAATTTAGTAAGCACTACCTTCTGTCCCTACTTTTTGTTTTCTGTTTTTATTAGTTAAATAAAATAAAATGCCATGTTTTGTCTGTTTTCTGAATTTCACGTGCAATAAAAAATGACCCAAAAATAAAAGTTCTGAGAATGCTCTGAAAATTTAATACGATTTTTTTCTGAATATTTAAGAATTTCTGGTGCAAATAATTCAAAGGGAGGTGCACCAGGTGGGCAAAACCCACCTGGGCGCGCCAGGACTCCCAAGCGCGCCCTGGTGGGTTGTGGGCCCCACGTGGGCCCCCTCACTTATCTCTTCATCCCACATCATCACCTACCTCCAGAAAAAATCATCATTGCTCTCTCTCTCTCTCTCTCTCTCTCTCTCGTATTCTTGCTCTCAAACCCGCGGATTTCGATCTCTTTGCTTGAAGCTCCGTTTCTGAAACTGTTTCGAGGGATTGTTGCTTGGTATGTGTCTCCACCGTTTGACCAATTAGTTTTTGTTTTAGCAGTTTATATTTTGAATAATTAGCTACTCTTGGTGCTGTTGTAGATGAGCTTGCATGTTGAATTCTTAGAGTTCTAAGTAGTATGAATCATTGTTCAAGAATTCATCTGATTAATTAGTTAACGGGCCAGTTAATCGCTACTTGTAGGATGGCCCAATCGAATAGCACCTATTCGTCGCGTTAACTTGTCAGTCCGATTAACTTACCTATGAGACCGATTAATAGGTTGTCAGGCTGATTAATCGTTGTTGGCCCGTTAATTTAGGGGCAAACAAAGCCCAAAATTTTGGCCCTAACCCCTCCCATTCCCCTCTCGCTCCTCATTACGCAGGGTTCGACAAAATCGTAACATATTTGGTATATTACATAGTTGAGAGCATGAGAGTACAGTATAATACCTTAAAAATTAGATATATGTTAGCATAATCTTATTTAATTTACCGATTAATGGTCGACTGATTAATCCAGTTAATTGGCCGATTCGCCTATTAATCGCTACTCCCAAGCCGACCGAGCAGCTACCAGTTACCGACTTCCTTACCAATGGTTTGAATGCTTGCTATGGCCTCTATGCATCCCTATGAGTAGTTGCTATCAATTTCGTGGAGTTTTGTTGGGAAAAATTTTGTGGACTAAAATTTCAGAATTTTGTTCATAGGAAAAAGATGAATATCTTTAGGAAGTTTGCTTCCAAGAAGAACTCCAAGGGAGTTATTGGGGAGTCATCTGACAGTGATCTCCATAAGCAGAGGTTGGTGGAAGTACGGCCATGCGAATGGCCGCATATCTCGTTCATGGAAGAGGGTGGAATCCTGCAAGAGTTTACACAATATGCTGCTAATGCCGGCCTCACTGACTTCATCGCATCTGAATGTGAACAGTGTCATCTCCTCACAAACACCTTTGTTCGAAGTTTTAATTTCCTTCCTAGGAATAATCCTCCAGAGGTGCAATTCAATTTATATGCTGAACCCCATCAAATACCTCTTACTAAATTTTGTGAAATATGCTTGCTTCCTGCTAATGGTGGTTTGGTAGAGCCTAGGGTGGCAGAGTTTGAGACCTTTTATCGTACCTTGACAGTGGGAGATGAGAGAGGGGTGTCGGGTATCACTGCCGTTGGCTTGCATTTTCCTGTTGTTTATTATTTTGCTCTTTTTATTGCAAAATGCTTGCTTGCTAGAGAGAAGGTGGGTGCACTCAGTTCACCAGACCTTACTGTTTTACGTCGTGCACTAGAGGGCAACAACACTTATATCTTGGGGGCTATTGTGGCTCGTCGCCTTCACATTAATAAATCTAAGGGTAAGATACATGGAGGTATTTTTGCCACTCGTTTGGCAGCTCGCTTCAATGTTGAGATCACCACCGGTTTACTGCTATCTTATCCTAACATCCCTATTCCATATAACCTGGTTTTTAGTGTGAGAACTCGTGATATTATTCCATTGCCTGCCCCTGCTTTTTTTGATTCTGTTGCCAGGGGCCGATATAGGATTATGCTTGCGGATATCATCGCCTACCGGAGCGACTAGGCCGCAGCAGAGGAGGAGCTTCAGCAGTGGGATCCATGGATGCCCGCTCCTCAGCACCCCGACTACTATCCAGGCTACTGACTGCTTACCAAGTTAGGCCAAAAGCCTAAACTTGGGGGAGTACGTATTCCCACCGACATTACATTCATGTTCACACATTTCATTCCAGTTGTCGGTGTCCACAGTTTTTCATTGTATCATCCATGTTAAATTTATTTTCTCACTTCCTTCGTGTGTGTTTGAAAAACCTTAGAAAAAACCAAAAAAATAGTTGTAGTTAGTTTACTTTCTATGCATGCTTAGCTGCAGCACTAAAAAGAAAACCCAAAAATATTTCCTTGGTCTTATTTTGCTTGTTGGGAGCTTTCCCATGCAAATAGTTTTTCTCATTTTTGCTTTTCCCTTTTATTTGCTTGTTCAAGAAACCAAAAACTCCAAAAATATTTCTGTGTTTTTTTCTGAATTTCTTTTCTTTTTATTCGAGTTGTACCGAGGAGAAGACCACGATGAAAATGTTGAATGGCTCTCATATGCATTATTGTTGATCTAACAAAGAGCCCATATTACTTTGTCTTCTCCTGTTGAATAAAATGTTTGCAGATTCCAGCTTAGTCCACGGCACTCTTGCACTATTATTATTTTCACATCGTTCGGTCGTGCAAGTGAAAGGCAATAATAATGATATTTAATGAACTGGCCATGGTAGAGAGAAACTGGTATGAACTCGACTTGTTCCATTTTTGTAAATATGTTTAACCTAGTATCCATGATTCAGCTCATTATGATTAAACATGTTTGCAATGACAATTAGAGATTATAGTTCCTCATGCCATGCATAAGTAGCTAGGAGTGGATAATGATTTATCTTGGATATAAACATTACGTTAAAATAATTGTGATGTAGTATGATGATTGGGTATTCTCCTCTGAATGTTCGAGTGGTTTGACTTGGCACATGTTCATGCATGTAGTTGAATCAAAACCAACATAGCCTCTATGATATTTATGTTCAAGGTGTTCATATCCTACTCATGCTAGTGCCCAATGTTACTTATGCATAATGCATGTTCATGACCGTTGTTGCTCTCTAGCTGGCCGCTTCCCAATCTATTTGCTACCCTTTGCCTCTACTAAGTGGGAATTTTTCTTGTACATTAAAAACCTTTAACCCAAGTTATTCCCGATGAGTCCACCATACCTACCTATATGCGGTATTACCCTGCCGTTCTAAGTAAATTTACATCTGCCACCTCTAAAACTCCAAATAAATATCCTTTTTGTGTGCCCGGATTGTTCATGGAATGACAGGAGGTGGTCGGTATCTTCCATGCTAAGTGGGTTATTCTCAGGTCGAGTGTTTATTCACTCGCCATCGCACGAGAAAAGGGCGGTAATAGGGATGCCCAGTCCCAAACTACAAACAGAAAAAGCTTACAAATAATCAAACTAAAACTGCCGATGGAGTCAAAACATTTACTTTTATCGCTTGGGAACCGCCACTAGCGTGCTTAGAATGGAAGACATTGATAACTCATTGTCGTGAAGTAAATGAGAAGGGTGCATGTCTCAAAATATCATTTACCTCTATTTTAAAATTTTGAGCTCTGGCACCGCTGCAAATCACTGTTTGCCTTTGTGAAGGGACTATCTATTTACTTTTATGTTGTGTCATCACCTTCTAAAACAAGCGCCCGAACGTGAGAGCACTACTGTCATGCTGATGCATTGTGTATAGCTAATGTTGGGTGCATCATGACTGGATCTTTTCTACCGAATTACAATGTTTAGTCGCTACTTGAACTTTGGAGGTGCTCTGCATTTATGTTTTGCGGTCTCGAAAAGGGCTAGCGAGATAGCACTATTGTCATATTATATCATGGTTGTTTTGACAACGTATTGCTGTTTGAGATATCTTATTATTGCTCGCTAGCTGATTATGTTATTGATATGAGTTAATATAATTTTTAAGAGTTATTGTCGGCATGGTTAGTTATAATAGTGGCTGAAAACCTGGGTGTTGTTTAAGCTTATTTATGCAAATAAGAGAAAAAGAGTTCGTAAAAGTTTTTCTTTTTCACTTTCAGTTTATCAACTGAATTGCTTGTGGACAAGAAAAGATTTAAGCTTGGGGGAGTTGATACGTCTCCAATGTATCTACTTCTCCTAATGCTTTTCCTCTTATTTTGGACTCTAATTTGCAAGATTTGAATGAAACTAACTCCGGACTAACGCTGTTTTCAGCAGAACTACCATGGTGTTGTTTTTGTGCAGAAATAAAAGTTCTCGAAATGGAACAAAACTTTGTGAGGATTTTTTATATCAATAAAGAGAATTTATGGAGCCAAGAGTCGCCTAAGGGGGGCACCTGGGTGGGCACAACCCACCAGAGCGCGCCTGCCCCCAGGCATGCCCAGGTGGGCTGTCCCCATCTGGTGGCCCCACGGACCCTAAAACTGACGCTATAAAATCCCATCATTCCAGAAAAAAATAGGGAGAAAGAATTATTGCGTTCCACAAGACGGAGCCGCCGCCACCTCCTTTATTCATCGGGAGGCCAGATCTGGAGTCCGTTTGGGGCTCCAGTGAGGGGGATCTTCGATCTTCGTCATCACCAATTCCATGATGCTCCCCACTGGGAGTGAGTAATTCCTTCGTAGGCTCGCTGGTCGGTGAGGAGTTGGATGAGATTCATCATGTAATCTAGTTAGTTTTGTTAGGGCTTGATCCCTAGTATCCACTATGTTCTGAGATTGATGTTGCTATGACTTTGCCATGCCTAAAACTTGTCACTTTGGGCCCGGGTGCCATGATTTCAGATCTGAACTGTTTATGTTATCACCATATATATCCATGTTCTAGATCTTATCTTGCAAGTTATAGTCACCTACTACGTGTTATGATCCGGGAACCCCGGAGTGACAATAGTCGGGACCACTCCCGGTGATGACCGTAGTTTGAGGAGTTCATGTATTCACCATGTGTTAATGCTTTGTTCCAGTACTCTATTAAAAGGAGGGCTTAATATCCCTTAGTTTCCAATTGGACCCCGCTGCCGCGGGGGGTAGGACAAAAGATGTCACGCAAGTTCTTTTCATAAGCATGTATGACTATTTATGGAATACATGCCTACATTATATTTATGAACTGGAGCTAGTGCCATATCGACCTAGGTTATAACTGTCACATGATGAATATCATCGAACAAATTACCGATCCAATGCCTACGAATTTATGTTATACTGTTCTTGCTAAGTTACTACTGCTATCATTACTATCGCACTTGCTACAAAACTACTGTTATCATTGTTGCTATTACTATTGATGCTCCTACTATTATCAAAACTATCATATTACTTTGCTACTGATCATGTTGTTGCAGATAATTAATCTTCAGGTGTGGTTGAATTGACAACTCAGCTGCTAATACCTTCAAATATTTTTTGGCTCCCCTTGTGTCAAATCTATAAATTTGGGTTGAATACTCTACCCTCAAAAACTGTTTCGATCCCATATACTTGTAGGTTATCAATGGCACCTGCAACTTTACTTAGAATGGTAGGGTAATTCCGCATATAGGTAGATCAGTGGACTCATCTAGAATAACTTTGGTTTAAGGTTTGGATGCACAAGCAATATTCCCACTTAGTAGTTCCGTTTGACCTCCATAAATTCCCAAAATTCCAGAAACCGCCAGAGCGAGACCAAAAACAATTATTCCGCCACTGCAAGCCTCTATTCTTCCGTGATCCCACCAGGAGGCCTCCACTGGTACTCTATCGGAGAGGGATTAGATCACGGAGGGCTTCTACATCAACCTTGCTGCACCTCCGATGATGTGTGCGTAGCTCCCCACAGACCTACATGTCTATAGTGATTATCTAGATATATCTCTCTCTATCTCTATCTCCCTCTCTTCAATTTTCAATACAATGTTCTCCTCGGAGTATTATTCGATGCAATCTTCCTTTGCGGTGTGTTTGTTGAGATCCGATGAATTGTGGGTTTATGATCAGATTATTCATTGAAAGTAATTGAGTTATATTCTGAACTTTATCATGTGTGATTGTTATAGCTATGTAATGCTTTATGATCTATGAGTTTTCTTTGGCCAAGTTGATGATTAGATCTTTAGTGGAAGTGGTGCATAGTAGTAGGTTCAATCTTGCGGTGTCCTCAGCTCGTGACAGAAGGGGCAACGAGGCATGTATTTGTATTGTTGATACTAAGGGTAAAACGACAGGGTTCGATCATATTGATTGGTCTTATTTTGTCTATATTATGTCATCATGCTCCAAGCATTACTCTGTTTGTTATGAACTTAATACGTAGAGAGGCAAGCATAGAAGCGCTCTTGAAGTGGAGTAATAGTAGTACATGCAGATGGATGTCGGTCTGCTTATTACGGACGTAATGCCTATGTACTGGTCATGCCATGAATAAACGTCATAACTATGCATTTTTCTATCAGTTACCCAACAATAATTTGTCTACCCACTGTATGCTATGTTCTTGAGAGAGATGTCTCTATTGAAAACTATGGTCCCCGGGTCTATTGATCATATTTACTAAAACCCTAAAAAGCTCGCTGGAATTTATTTACTTTTATTTCCTTTTGCAAATTATATCACTATCAGGATTAATCCTTGCAATTAACGAGTACAAGGGGATTGACAACCCTCTTGTCTATGGTGGGTGCAAGTATTTTGTTTGTGTGTGTATGTACGGTCGACCTTTGTCTGTGTGAATCGCCTATTGGTTCGATAACCTTGGTTCTCTATTGAGGGGAATACTATCTGCTATTACATTGCTTATCCCTTCTTCTTCGAGGAAAAACCCAACGCAGCTCACAAGTGACAATGCTCCATAATTATTGTTTGCATAAGGCCTATAGATCGATATTGTTAAGCAAAGATAACGAGAGGAGGCGGTAAATATGCTCAGTAATTGCCGACTGGACAACATAAACATGGATAACAAGAGGAAGGAGTAAATATGCTCCATAATTTTTCATGGCATAAGACCCAAGAAGCGATAATGTCAAATATAAATAAACAAAGGAATGACTGATTTACTATGTAATTATAGGTAGGATAAGAACTATGGAGCGATAACATGTAGAAGGAGTAAAGATGCTCCATCATAGATAAGACTCACAGAGCGATAACATGGAATAGAGATAACTGGAGGAAAGAGTAAATACTCTCCATAATTCTCGGTAGGATAGGACCCATGAAACAATACCGTGGAGCAATGATAATGTGGCGAAGGAGTATATCTACTCCGTATTTATCGGTAGGATTATCTATCCAGCGTCAATGTGAAATAAAATAAAGAATAAATATGATCTGTAACTAGTGGTAGAAAGATAGCGGTAGGAAATAAGGAATACATTCCATAATTATCGGTAGGATACGACCCACAAAGTGATAACGTGGAGCAAGGATAAGGGGGAGGAAGGTGTAAATGTGCTCCGTAATTATCGGTAGGATAAGACTTATGGAGCGATAACATGTAGAAGGAGTAAAGATGCTCCATCATAGATAAGACTCACAGAGCGATAACATGGAACAGGTAAATACTCTCCATAATTCTCGGTGGGATAGGACCCATGAAGCAATACCGTGGAGCAATGATAATGTGGCGAAGGAGTATATCTACTCCGTATTTATCGATAGGATTATCTATCCAGCGTCAATGTGAAATAAAAGAAAAAATAAATATGATCTGTAACTAGTGGTAGAAAGATAGCGGTAGGAAATAGGGAATATATTCCATAATTATCGGTAGGATATGACCCGCAAAGTGATAACGTGGAGCAAGGATAAGGGGGGGGGGGTTGTAAATGTGCTCCGTAATTATCGGTAGGATAAGACCTATGAAGCGATAACATGTAGAAGGAGTAAAGATGCTCCATCATGGATAAAACTCACAGAGCGATAACATGGAACATGTAAATACTCTCCATAATTCTCGGTAGGATAGGACCCATGAAGCAATACCGTGGAGCAATGATAACGTGGCGAAGGAGTATATCTACTCCGTATTTATCGGTAGGATTATCTATCCATCGTCAATGTGAAATAAAAGAAAGAATAAATATGATCCATAACTAGTGGTAGAAAGATAGCGATAGGAAATACGGAATATTCCATAATTATGGGTAGGATACGACCCACAAAGTGATAACGTGGAGCAAGGATAAGGGGAGGAAGGTGTAAATGTGCTCCGTAATTATTGGTAGGATAAGACCTATGGAGCGATAACATGAAGCAAAAATAACGGGAGGAAGGAGTACATTATGTGCAGATACTATGATTTCTTATTACCCGGTAGCCAAAAAAGCACACACTAATATCTAAAACTGATCTGGTACATTTTACAAGAAATGTGAGCTGGCCATAGGATTTCACACCGTGCCCCCGCGCGAGAAGCGTGAGCTCGCCCTTGTCGTGCTCATTCCGTGGAACACGAATGCCGAACCTGGTCAGTGGCGCGGGCGCACGGGGCCAAGTAGTTGGATCACAAAACCATGGATTCCAACCGTGCATTTTCGTTTCTGATGATGAAAGATTTTGGACCCTGATAAATCCCGAGCATTCAGATTTGTACCAGCTCATTTTTTTTGTTAGAAAATGTTAAATCCTGAACGTTGGATTTTAAGCATGACAATCCAAACGTTTTCATCGCGGGAACCAAAGTTTGCCTACCTCGCGGGAACCAAAGTTGCGATGAAAACGTTCGGATTGCCATGCTTAAAATCCGACGTTCAGGATTTAACATTTTCGAAGGTTATCTGTGTGTCCTCAAGTCGCTCATCCTCCTCCTTCAGAAAAGAAAGCTAGGGTCCTGCCTCTCGCCAGCGCCGCCGCAGGTCCGCCTTGTCTCCGGTGGCCTTAGGGCCATGGAGGCGCGATGGATCCTGCCAAGGGCGGGCGGGAGGGCTCCGTTTTTAGTCGTTTTTTCTGTCTTGTTAGGGTTTGTGTCCTGCATAGGAAGGTGAGACGACGGCGGCTCCCTGAAGATGGAATAGAGGTCTCCCGGCCGAGCTCCCGTTCCAGTGATGCGTCTAGCATTCGTTGGTGGGCGTGTGGAGGCGTGTCCCCGGCGGATCTATCTTTGGTGGATTTGCTCGGATCTCGTCGTTGTTCGTCTACGTTCGTGTGCCTTTGGGTTGAATCCTTCCGACCTATGTTATTCTTCATCGGCGGCGGTTGCTGTCCTGGTGCGCTGGTCCTATGAGACCTTAGTACGACGACTTTCCGACTGTCTACTACAACAAGTTGTGCCCGACTCCGATGATGAAAGGGTGATGACGGCGGCGCCTTCGGCTCGCTTCAGTGCTTGTAGTCGTCGCTAGGTCGTCTACGATTCTGGATGTAATTTTTATTTTTGATGTCCGTTGTACTGTCATGATTGAAGATCAATAGATCGGAAGTTAAAAAAAACATTTTCAAAGATTTTTTACGCGAGACACTGACCCGCTCCCTGCTGCTGCGCTGATCCATTCACCAACCCGTTGTGTGTGGGAGGGGGGAACCGGGAAAGTAAAGAACAGTCAGAGATGGTGGAAAACCAAGCAAGCAATGGTAGCATAGCATGTCCCGAGGGAGGGGATGGGTGGGGGACAAGACAAGTCCTCGTCGTCGCTCACCTGAACAAAATCCACACACCTCGCTTTCTTTACCTGCGGGGGATGGGCCGATCCGCATAGATTTTTTTTTTCCCATTAACGCCTTGGTCGCTCTCGTGGTCACATCACTTAATGCCAGGTCACGCCCCTAACAGCAACACGAACCCCGTCCCTCCCTCCCTCCCTCCCTCCTCGGAAAATCAATGCCGCAGCGCAGCGCCTCCCCCATCCATCCACATATCTTTCTTCAGACTCGTCAACGCCAATACAGATCAGATCAGATACACTCCTCCTACCTGCGCTACATACACCTAGATGGCTACGGGGAATGTGGTTGAGCAAATCACATGACATCGTGGTACTCTCTGATCGTCACTGCCAAGTCAGCGCGTGTTTGAGAATTCAGATCCACGGTACCACACGATCTCTAATCTGCCCTGCTAAATTATCACTGCCAAGTCGCTCAGATGATCAGGTGGGCAAGATACTGTCAGCGTGGTTGGGAATGCCTGCTTCACACCTGCTAGTGAATAGTGTGACGCGTTCGCGCATTGGGAGAGCAGGGAGATACTGTTGATTTGAACATACCCCCAATTAAGCACCACTGTACGCGCACAATTCAACATGGTTTTCTTTTTTTTGTTCTTCTCTCAGGCTACAGGAAACAGTAAGATTTTAAAATGGAGCAGGGAAGATTTACAAATGGTTACTGGTACAAGAAACTCCAATTTGGCTTGCTCTGAATCATGATCCTAGCAGCAGCGGCAGCAGAATGTAAGAGCAACTAGTGCAACCTTTGCTACACATGTTCATCCTCCTGAAGCCCGAAGGACGAGGAGCTAAATTGTCATCATGCCGGTACAAACAAACTTTAAATTCACCTCCAAGCTCAGGGTGGGTGGGTCCTTGACATTATTCAATCCTGCCTATATCATCTCTACTCGAGTCGACTCACCTATGCAATCTGCAACGGTAGATGATTGCATCACTTGTTTCGCGGGATCACGGCTCAAGTGTCAGTCGCCGGGATGAGCAGAGCAGACTGGCCCCTGGAGCCTGTATCCTCCGCGCAATTCGCAAGGATTCAATTTTCTTTCCTCAGACAACCAGCAACATGAATGAAAGTACTTACTAGCAGGCACCAAATTTTCACAACTTTTTTACCGTCTAAAATAATTGTCTCTAGGGCTAAGCTTTTATGTCATCAACAGCAAAGAACAAGGAGAGAACGGGAACAGCAATGACAAATATCCGCAACACAAGAACAGAACAGAAGCACTGGCCAAGAGAGAGAGAGAGAGAGATAGAAAATATGGATGGATTGGATGGATGGATGGGTGGGTGGCGGAGCGCTAATTCCCAAGAATTCTTGGCCTTCTATGATATGACGATGCGGTGAATCTTGCTGGGATTCCATGCCGATCTGTGGGAAGTAGCGGCGGCGGCAGAGGGGAAAACGAATTTTATATACCCGAGGAGGACGGACGGACGGACGCCATTCGATGCCGGTCACCGTCGATGTCGACGCTCAGTGCTCGCCGGAGGTCGGGAACAGCGTCAGCTCCCGGCGCCCGCCGCCGCCGCCGCCGCCGCGGGACCCTAGCTCCAGCTCCTCGGCGAAGGACGACGGCGCCATCATCCCCATCGCGGCCCCGCCGCCGACCATGCGGTGGTGCATCCCGGGCGGGCCGACTGGCGCGCCGCTGGCCACGGCGCGGCTCAGGAAGCCGTGGTCGAAGCCGCCGCCTGGCCCGGCGCCGTAGTGGCCGAACGGGCGCGCGGCGGGGTGGTGGAAGTGGCCGATCTGCTGCGGGTGGTGGTGATGGTGGTGCGCCGCGGGGTGGGACGGCATGGCGGCGTAGGGGGTGTAGGGGTCGGCGACGGCCGGGCCGCGGCCGGGCGGGAGGAACGGGGAGGGCCCGGTGGCGAAGAGGTGCTCGGTGGCTGCGTCGGTCCCGGAGCCGGAGGAGTGGCTGCCTCCCCCGCCGCCACCGCCGTTGCCGAGCCCCTGCATGCGCTTGAGGTAGAGGCGGTACTTCTGGAGGTGGGACGCGACGTTCTCGCGCGTGAGGCCGTCCACGCTCATCAGCTGCATTATGGTCTTGGGCACGGCGTTCTTGATGCCGAGGTGCGCCACGGCATCAACGAAGCGCTTGTGCAGCTGCGGCGTCCACACGAGGCGCGGCCGCTTGAGGGTCCTGGCCGGCTCCTCGCCGTTGCCGCCCCCGTTGCCGCCGCTGGAGCCGGCGGCCGAGGACGCGCCGCCGTTCATCTCCTGGCCGCCCGCGCCGCCGGCCCCGTCGGCGCCGCCGCTGAGCGGGCCGCCCCCGCCGTGCGTGGTGGGGATGTCGAAGGCGGCGGCGAGATCGCGGGTGATGAGCGACTGCGAGAGCGGCATGAGCTCGTCGGGCGCCGGCAGGTCCTCGTCGAAGCGCGCGAACCAGCTGGGCTCCTCCTCCTCCCTCATCCTCGCGGCCCGGCCCGGAGCGGAGCGGAGCAGAGCAATTCGCCGCCTTGGCCGCAGTCGTCCGCTGGCAGCAGCGGCGTGCTCTCGCGCTGGGAGGAGGGCGTGGGGAGGAAGGAGAGGATGGGGAGGGAGGGAGGGGGGTTACTTCGAGGTGGATCTCTCTTCTTCTAAGCTTTCGTGGCGCTCTCTCTCACTCGTTTGGGTCTTTCTTTCTGCCCGCTGCTGCGGCTGCTGCTGCGATATCCCCCTCTTTTCTCTCTCTCCCCCCCTCTATCTATCAACAATCTGCTCACACCTTTTTCACCCCTTCCCTCTCCCTCTCTCTCTAGGACGGACGATAGGCCGACGATGAGTGAGGAGGAGGGTATCTGATGAGTTCGGGAGTGGTGCGGTGCAGTTCAACTAGTGGGCTGCCCCGCCCTGCCTCCGTCCGTCCGGCTTTAAAGCTATTTTTGTGCTATCCTCGGTTGCTTTCTTTGTTTGCTCGCTTGTTGGTCCTGCCTTCACACTCGATTTTAATTGTGCGTGATTCTCCTCCCCCTTTCCCCTCTCCTCCTACATATCCTACATAAATACTCACTAATAACTTGTCGCAGGTATGGATGTATCTAGATGTATTTTAGTTCTAGATACATCCATTTCTGCGACGAGTAATTTAGAACGGAGGGAGTACGTAATAATAAAGAGGAAAAGAAAAAGATAAGCCGAGCGATTTCGTTTTTCCGGGATTTCCGGGGCGCATATCTACACAACACATGCACAGGGTGACAAAACAAAAACACTGGACTGGAAAAGGACGAGACGGGACGAGACGACGGGGAGATATCTTCTTAGCTGGAGTTTGGTTTGTCCTCATGTGGACATGTCGCTCGCCTCGCCCCGCCGGATCAAACCGAACCGAGCCGAACCGGGGAGCGGGAGTGGTGTGGTGGGGAGGGGGAATCTCGTGTGGCTCGTGTGGCCTCGGGGTCGAGGTGGATATCGCGCGCGTCCCGCGTTGGTTGCCTGGACGGACGGACGGACGGAGGACGGATCGATCGTCTGGACCGACTGGATCTATGCACGCAGGGGTGGGAGGGAGGGCTGGATCTGGTACGTGCTCCCACCTAGCAGCTGCTGCTGCTGCTGCTGCCGCAGGTACAGCCGTTCAGCGTCTAGGAATGTAGCAGGAGTAGGATTTGGTTGGGTGAATCTCATGTCGCTGTTCCGGTTAAAAGTTACTAAAAAAATCGTATTTCACTGGATTTGATTGTGAATGCAGCGGTCAAAGGCTCCTTGCATTCTCACCATTTGTTTTAATGGGTACACCTATCTCGCTTTCAATCAAGCTAATAAACATGGCCTATTGGGTCTACTCTCGCAGCTTCTTCTTTTTTTCTTTCTGCACAGAAAAGGGAAGTGGTAATACTGGTAATAATTGAGGAAAGGCAGGATTCAATTTGGATTTGTTCTCGGCAGTGGCAATTGAGCCGGGGACAGCCGTTTTACCACCAATTGATTGGTGGTGTTATCCAAGTCTTTCGAAAATATTTAATAGAGAAATGGATGTATCTAGACGTATTTTAGTTATAGATACATTCATTCTTATACATTTCTGCGACAATTACTTCTAGACGGAGCGAGCGCTAATCTTCTATGGTGCACTACTCTTATCCATTGATGATGAAAATTAAATTTATGTCTAAAATGAAAGATAATGTGTATCTTACAGGGAGGTGTAGCATTAATTTATACCATATTTGAGTTCGGTTACACAACACAGTTCCTAACAAAATTACCATTGCGGGCTTATTTTGTTTGTAGGATCTAAAAATACCATGACAATAAAAGATAGATTTTTTTTTTATTTTAAAGAAATGGGTTGCAAGACATAAGGCCAACTTCACCGCGCGTCCCCAAACAGACGTCCGTTTTACCCGGATTCTATCCGTTTGGGTAGGGCGATGGGGTCGTGTCCGGGCCTGTTGTCGGATGTGGTGACCGTGCGATCAGCGCGCGGCCGCATCCTTTGGCCCCATCTTGTCCGTCTTCATTTTAAAAACAACAGCGTTCGAACTACCAAGCCCTAGTTCAGGCCAGCGGCCCTAGTTCACACCGGCAACAGAGCCAGCGGCCAGCAACACAACCAGCCTCCAAAACGAATAGTTTTGTTCGCCGTCAACACAGCCAGCCTCCAAAAACGAATGTGTTTCTCACCGGCACACAACCAGCGGCCCAGCGAGCGGCACCCATGCCAGCCTCCAAAAAAGAACGGCCACGGCCGATCGAACAACCTAGTTCAGGCCGTCGGCGTCGAACATCTCCTTCTGCCCGCCTCGAACCGGCTCCTCGTCTTCTCGCTCATCTTGGTCAAATCCACGCTCATGATCGCAAGGGCCACCTCCTTTACTTTGGTTGCGGCATTGGTGGCCTCGATGTCGAGTTGCCTCTGCTTGGCTGTGACATTGGCGGCCTCGATGTCGAGCTGCCTTTGCCGGGACGCCTCCTCCAAGTCGATCTTCCTTTTCTTGGCCGCCTCCTCCATCTCAAGTTTCTTCCTTTGAAGCTCTAGGTATTGCTTCATTTGCTCGTCCTTGCTTTGCCGCTTCTTCTCGTCCCTCACATCCTTTTGAGACATCATGCCATGCAAAGTCTCATGCAAGGTCATGGATGAGGCATCACGTATGTCGTCCACCTTGGAGTTGGTCTTGCCCCTTGGCCTCTTCAACGCCTCGCCATCTCCACCTTCGGCCAACTTGGTCGTCTTCTTGCCTTTCTTCCTTTGAAGTTCACGTATTGATCCTTGAACTTGGGGCAATTGTTGATGATCGTCCAACAATGCGTAAGAGTGAATGGCTTGTCATTGTGCCGGGCCTTGAATGCTTCCAAAGATTAAAATGCCTACACCACATGATCAACAACAATTGAACATGCAAACATATACAAGGCCGAAGTCTCATGGCCGTAGCAACGAAAGAACTAGGATGAGGAGAGCATACCATGTCCCCAACGCCGAGACCACTCACGGGCCGTTCTTCAACGCTCTCAAGTGCGGCGCAATACTTGTTGCATTCTTGTTGGATGAACAACCACCTCTTTTCAATTGAGGTGATGCCACGGTTGCTCGTAATTTGATAGGGCTCAAACATCTTCCTTCATGGAATGTTTTGTGGACTCTCTTCCAAAAAACAAGGCCCTTTTGTTGCGCGCCGGTCCTCGGATCTTGGCTAATCTCCATCCAACATTGGCAAATCAACTTGTCCTCCTCTTGTGTATATGAACCCGTGCGAATGCTCTTCCTCCTTTTTTGTGATTCCGCTCTTTGGGTGGGCTCGTTGATGAACAATGGCTCGCCACTAATATCAATGTCATTGCCTTCTTATTCATCATCATCACCTTCGCAATAGATGTCATCGTCTTCATGCCATGAGTCACCATGGTCGTAGTCAGCACGGCCGTTGGCCTCTTCATCGGCAACGTACTGGGCGCGGCCATCGTGACTTTGGGTCTCCTCAGGATCATAGGCACGGCCATGCCCACCCTCGTAGATCACATCCTCCATGAACTGGTTGTAGAAGGGGTCGTCGACCGACGGCGTTGGTGTCGGCATTCCGTCGAACAAGACGTGGGAGGGGGCGGCAGGATTCAATTTGGATTTGTTCTCGACCGTGTCAATTAAGCCGGGGACAGACGTTTTACTCCAATTGATTGATTGGTGGTGTTATCCAAGTCTTACTACTACTATAATGGTTCAGAATATTTAGTATTACCCCCTTCGAGAATATTTAACGAAGAAATGGATGTATCTAGACATATTTTAGTTGTTGATATATTCATTCTTATACATTTTTGTGACAAGTAATTCTGGACGGAGCGAGTACTACTCTTCTACGGTGCATTACTCTTATCCATTGATGATGAAAATTAAATTCATACCTAAAACGAAAGATAATGTGTATCTTACAGGGAGGTGTAGCATTAATTTATGTCATATTTGAGTTCGGTTACACAACACAATTCCTAACAAAATTACCACTGCAGGCTTATTTTGTTTGTAGGATCTAAAAAACCACAATAATAAAAGATAGAATTTTGATTTTAAAGAAATTGGTTGCAAGACATAAAGAATGCTCCAGCCACCCCGATTTGCTTAGAATCTTATGCATTGTTTGTCAAACAAAAGAAATGTCTAGTTCAATTTGTTCAGGACAAGAGATTTTTTCCGCGAGGGAAGAGGTTTTGTTGTTGTTAAAACGAAGGAAATCCACCTCAATACAATAGTTGTAATTAGGACAGAATTACTCTCGCGCGGCGGCTTGCAGTGGCGTAGTTAGGGGGTGGCCAGGATGGTCCATGGACCACCCTGAATTTTCCCCATAGCTTGTATATAGTGTAGTAAAAAAAATATTTCTTCGAAAATAAATAAACTTATGTAAGTATTTCTATTGATGGACCATCCTGGCTTATCGGGCTAGCTACGCCACCGGCGGCTTGTACTTAATTCTACTCTCTAGATTAATTGTCATCATGTAGTTGGATTTTTCTAAAAAAAATTGCAACGGCCACTCAAACTCCTTATCCTCTAGTGCCATCAAAGTTTTGTCCTTTACAGTAACAGCTTGCGCGATCCTCATTATCTGTGGAGTAGGTTTTTACCATTTTATGGTCTGATATGGTTGTAGTACCTCCGTTTCAGTTTATAAGTTCTACGCGTATACCTAGGTTATCAATTTTATCACCTTAATATAAACTATATAACATAGAAATTATACAGTTTGATAATAGAGCATCTGAAGTTTATATTGGTATATTTTTTGTAATATATGACTTGTATTAAGTTGGTCAAATTAACGACCTAGGGGCACGCGCACGTCCTATAAACTGAGAGAGAGGTAGTAGTAGAACAAAGCAAACATTCATTACATTGCATGCAAAATAGTTCGTAGGAAAAATTCCCACCGCAGCTGTACAAATCAAACAAAACAAAACTTGTATTCATCCGCCAAAAAACAATTGAATGAAAAGGTCCTAATTTTAGACATATTAAAATGAGAATAATAGTGAACCGAGCGTAGCTCGGATGGTTTGGTTTTTTGGGATGGACCCACCAGGTTCAAGTCCTAGACTTAATATTGATGGTCACATTTTTCTGTATTTACTTCAAGCCTTTTGAAGATGTGCGTTTAGTGAGGTGTATAAGTGTCTGCATCCGTACTGTGTTCAAAAAATAATAATTTTAAAAAATGATGAATAATATCTTGTACGGAGTAGACCACGACTAACAAGAACAGTCGACGTGTCAACTGCAAGTGCGAACTGGGAGTAATATAGAACTAAAAATATCAGTTCCTTGTATACGAAGTTGTCTGTTTCTAGCAATTGCTACTCCATGGAATATTTCACTGCCGTAGGGTGGCCCGCCCACGGAATATCTGAGCAACTTTATCCCGGTAGCACTTTCCCACTTAACCCTACAGCCCCCCTCCTTTTCACAAAACATTGGCCTTGGTGAAAAAGAGGCAGGCATCTCTCGGGGGAAAGAAAGAGGACCAGCAACCAAATCAGCTCCTAATCATTGCCTGCTGGGAAGAAAGAGAGCAGGATGTGGATTTGAAGGTTAAATCCCATGATCCCTGGGAGCCAAAAACGCCATGGAAAGAGGGAATGCGGATCAGATCAGATCAGCGGCATGCGCTGTGTGCTGCCCAGTTCATGCTCCACTCCATCTTGCCCCTATAGTCGCCGCTTCCCCACCAATCCATCACTCAAAGCTGAGCACGCGCCAGGACCCCAAGTACACGCATGATCATGGTATGTGGCCCAGTAATCCTCAAACCGCGACAGCCCTATTTGTGCATCCGGCTGAAGAAACTAATTCCCAAGTGTCAAATATATTCCAAAAAGATGCATCTTAATCCTCCTGTCGTTTTTTTTTCAGAAAACTTTACACGGTGTGGAAAAAAAGAGCTTAGTACCAAAACTGCATTTTTTTTCCTTTCAAATATGTAACAATACAATCAGGTTAGTGGACCTATTCTTGAAACTTTTCTGGATATTCGTCCTTGAAAATGTACAAATACTTCTTTTCGGATAGAAATGTACAAATATTTGCGAGAACAAGAACATGCACCTCCTTTGTTCTTGAGACTTTGGGAAAGTGCCACAAATCCGAAATACAAAGGTTTCTTTAGGCTCTCATTACATGACAGAATGAATACAAGGAATTTGCTCCATCGAAAATCTTTTCATCTGTCCTGCCCTCTCTTCAATGACAATATTGACGAAACCTCTATGCATCTCTTTTGAGATTGCTCTTTTGCTCTGCACTGTTGGGACACTGTTCTACCCCATAAGAAAAGAGGCATTTGTATCATTGTTGAATATGAGAACTAGGTTGTAGCCTAGTGGCAAAGGTCACAATGGAGCACCTAGCGGCTAGAGTTCAAATCCCATTGGTGAGTGAATTTTTGGTTCCTCACCCGAGGTGGGTTTTTTCTATAAAAATATGTCTTGTGTGTTAGTGCCTATGGATCTCTTTTTTTATCTTTGTTGAAATTATGCATGCTTGCCATGAGCTGCCGAAGAAGGTCGACATGGATATTTGTTGGGGAACGTAAAAATTCAAAAAAAATCCTACGAACACGCAAGATCTAACTAGGAGATGCATAGCAACGAAAGGGCAGAGTGTGTCCACGTACCCTCGTAGACTGAAAGCGGAAGCGTTTAGTAACGCAGTTGATGTAGTCGAACGTCTTCGCGATCCAGCCGATCCAAGTACCGAACGTACGACACCTCCGTATTCAGCACACGTTCAGCACGATGACGTCCCTCGAGCTCTTGATCCAGTAGAGGGTTGAGGAAGAGTTTCGTCAGCATGATGGTGTTGATGATGTGATCCGTGCAGGGCTTCGTCTAAGCACTACGACAATATGACCGAGGTGGTAAGCTGTGGAGGGGGGCACCACACACGTCTAAGACAATTGATGTTGTGCCTTTCGGGTGCCCTCTGCCCACGTATATAAAGGAGGGGGAGGGGGAGGCCGGCCAAGGGGGAGGCACGCCAAGGGGGGAGTCCTACTAGGACTCCAAACCTAGTAGGATTCGGCCCCCCCCTTTTCTTTCCAACGGAGAGGGGGAAAGGGGAAAGGAGGGAGAGGGAGAAGGAAAGAGGGGGCCACGCCCCCTCCCCTTGTCCAATTCGGATTGGGGCAAGGGGGGCGCGCCCCACCTCCTATGGTCTGCCTCCTCTCCTCCACTATGGCCCAATAGTTTTCCCGGGGGGTTCCGTTAACCTCCCGGTACTCCGAAAAATCCCCAATCTTCTTCGGAACCATTCCGGTGTCCGTATACAACCTTTCAATATATCAATATTTACCTCTCAACCATTTCGAGACTCCTCGTCATGTCCGTGATCTCATCGGGGACTCCGAACAAACTTTGGTCATCAAAAACACATAACTCATAATACAAATCGTCATCGAACATTAAGCGTGCGGACCCTACGGGTTCGAGAACTATGTACACATGACTGAGACACATCACCGGTCAATAACCAATAGCGGAACCTGGATGCTCATATTGGCTCCTACATATTCTACGAAGATCTTTATCGGTCAAACCGCATAACAACATACGTCATTCCCTTTGTCATCAGTATGTTACTTACCCGAGATTCGATCGTCGGTATCATCATACCTAGTTCAATCTCATTACTGGCAAGTGAAAGTGCGTTATATCGACTAGAGGGGGGTGAATAGGCAATTTTTATGAAATCTTCACTGAGGAATTTCAGGGTGAAGAAATTCCTGAGTGAAGAACTACTTGCAGCGGAATAAGTACTCAGAAGTAAACATAACAGAACATGAGCATGGTCTTCATGATGAAATGAAAAACAAGCACATAGTACAGAAAGCGTAAACACAGGATAACACAAGATGAAGACAAACAAACTGAAGAAATTGAACTGAGGAAATTGAGTAAGTCTTCAAACAGATATGAACAAGCTCACAACACAGAAATGAGGAAATGAAAGGGTTGAGGAAATGGAACCAGGTAGCTTGGTGAAGACAATGATTTGGTAGACCAGTTCCAACTGCTGTGACAGTTGTACGTCTGGTTAGGGCGGCTAGGTATTTAAACCTGAGGACACACAGTCCCGGACACCCAGTTCTGAACACGCAGTCCAGAACACTCAGTCCTCACCGTATTCCCCTTGAGCTAAGGTCACACAGACCTCGCCCAATCACTCGTGGTAAGTCTTCAGGTGACTTCCAAACCTTCACAGACTCGGTCACTCGGCGATCCACAATTTCCTCTTGGATGCTCTAGACCATGACGCCTAACCTTCTGGAAGATGCACAGTCTTCAAAGGTAACAAGTGTCGATCCACGCACGATCAATCTCTTCAGTGATGCTCAATCACTTGGGGTTTGTAGGTGTTTGGGTTTGGGTTTTCCTCACTTGATGATTTTCACTCAAAGTCCTCGGAGGATGGGATGCTCCCAAATGACAAGTGTTAGTTTCTATCGGAGCAACCAACCAGCTAGTGGTTGTAGGGGGCGGCTATTTATAGCCTAGGGAGCAGCCTGATACGTCTCCAACGTATCTATAATTTTTGATTGCTCCATGCTATAATATCTACTGTTTTGGACGTTATTGGGCTTTATTATCCACTTTTATATTATTTTTGGGACTAACCTATTAACCGGAGGCCCAGCCCAGAATTTTTGGGTTCAATCTTGCGGTGTCCTTTCTCGGTGACAGTAAGGGCAGCAAGGCACGTATTGTATTGTTGCCATCGAGGATAACAAGATGGGGTTTTCTTCATATTGCATGAGTCTATCCCTCTACATCATGTCATCATGCTTAAGGTGTTACTCTGTTTTTAACTTAATACTCTAGATGCATGCTGGATAGCGGTCGATGAGTGGAGTAATAGTAGTAGATGCAGGCAGGAGTCGGTCTACTTGTCTCGGACGTGATGCCTATATACATGATCATACCTAGATATTCTCATAACTATGCTCAATTCTATCAATTGCTCAACAGTAATTTGTTCACCCACCGTAGAATACTTATGCTCTCGAGAGAATCCACTAGTAAAACCTATGGCCCCAGGGTCTATCTTTATCATATTGATCTCCTACTACTTAGTTATTTCCTTTGCTATTTACTTTGCCTTTATTTTACTTTGCATCTTTATCATAAAAATACCAAAAATATTATCTTATCATATCTATCAGATCTCACTCTCGTAAGTGGCCTTATAGGGACTGACAACCCCTATTTGCGTTGGTTGCGAGGATTTATTTGTTTTGTGCAGGTGCGAGGGACTCGCGCGTAGCCTCCTACTGGATTGATACCTTGGTTCTCAAAAACTGAGGGGAATACTTATGCTACTTTGCTGCATCATCTCTTCCTCTTCGGGGAAAACCAACGCAGTGCTCAAGAGGTAGCAAGAAGGATTTCTGGCGCCGTTGCCGGGGAGGTCTACGCAAAAGTCAACATACCAAGTACCCATCACATACCCTTATCTTCCGCATTACATTATTTGCCATTTGCCTCTCATTTTCCTCTCCCCCACTTCACCCTTGCCGTTTTATTCGCCCTCTCTCTCTATCCTCCCTCTCTATTTGCCTCTTTTTGTCCGCTTGCTTTTTGTTTGCTTGCGTGTTAGTTTGCTTGCTTGTCACGATAGCTCAAGATAATACTAAATTGTGTGACTTCACCAATACCAACAACAATGATTTTATTAGCACTCCGATTGCTCCTTTTACCGATGCTGAATCTTGTGAAATTAATATTGCCTTGCTGAATCTTGTCATGAAAGATCCGTTTTCCGGCCTTCCTAGTGAAGATGCCGCTACCCATCTAAATAGCTTCGTTGATTTGTGTGACATGCAAAAGAAGAAAGATGTGGATAATGATATTGTTAAATTGAAGCTATTTCCTTTTTCGCTTAGAGATCGTGCTAAAGCTTGGTTTTCGTCTTTGCCTAAAAATAGTATTGATTCATGGAACAAGTGCAAAGATGCTTTTATCTCTAAGTATTTTCCTCCCGCTAAGATCATCTCTCTTAGAAAAGATATTATGAATTTTAAACAACTTGATCATGAACATGTTGCACAAGCTTGGGAGAGAATGAAATTAATGATACCTAATTGCCCTACTCATGGTTTAAATTTGTGGATGATTGTTCAAAATTTTTATGCCGGATTGAATTTTGCTTCTAGAAATCTTTTAGATTCGGCCGCGGGAGGCACTTTTATGGAAATCACTTTAGGAGAAGCTACTAAACTCCTAGATAATATTATGGTTAATTATTCTCAATGGCACACTGAAAGATCTACTAATAAAAAGGTGCATGCGATAGAAGAAATTAATGTTTTGAGTGGAAATATGGATGAACTTATGAAATTATTTGCTAATAAGAGTGTTTCTTCTGATCCTAATGATATGCCCTTGTCTACTTTGATTGAGAATAATAATGAATCTATGGATGTGAATTTTGTTGGTAGGAACAATTTTGGTAACAACGCGTATAGAGGAAATTTTAATCCTAGGCCTTATCCTAGTAATCCCTCTAATAACTATGGTAATTCCTACAACAATTCTTATGGAAATTATAATAAGATTCCCTCTAATTTTGAATCTAATATTAAAGAATTTATTACTTCGCAAAAGAATTTTAATGCTATGATTGAAGAAAAATTGCTTAAGATTGATGATTTGGCTAGGAACATTGATAGAATTGCTCTTGATGTTAATTCTTTGAAACTTAGATCTATTCCACCTAAGCATGATATCAATGAGTCTCTCAAAGCCATGAGAATTTCCATTGATGAGTGCAAAGAAAGAACCGCTAGCATGCATGCTAAGAAAGATGCCTTTATAAGAGCGTGCTCTTCTAGTTCCTATGAAAATAAAGATGAAGATCTAAAAGTTATTGATGTGTCCTCTATTAAATCTTTGTTTTTCAATATGAATCTTGATAATTATGGGACTGAATATGATCCACCCTTACCTAGAAGGCATTCCAAGAATTCGGAATTTGTTGATCTTGATGCTAAATTTGATAAAAGTGGGATTGAAGAAATTAAAACCCTAGATGTTGCTAAACCCACTATTATGGATTTCAAGGAATTTAACTATGAAAATTGCTCTTTGATTGATTGTATTTCCTTGTTGTAATCTGTGCTAAATTGTCCTCATGCTTATAGTCAAAATAAAGCGTTTACTAAACATATTGTTGATGCCTTGATGCAATCTTATGAAGAAAAACTTGAATTGGAAGTTTCTATCCCTAGAAAACTTTATGATGAGTGGGAACCAACTATTAAAATTAAAATTAAATATCATGAATGCTATGCTTTATGTGATTTGGGTGCTAGTGTTTCCACGATTCCAAAGACTTTGTGTGATTTGTTAGGTTTCCATGATTTTGATGATTGCTCTCTAAACTTGCACCTTGCGGATTCCACTATTAAGAAACCTATGGGAAGAATTAATGATATTCTTATTGTTGCAAATAGGAATTACGTGACCGTAGATTTTATTGTTCTTGACATAGATTGCAATCCTTCATGTCCTATTATTCTCGGTACACATTTCCTTAGAACGATTGGTGCCATTATTGATATGAAGGAAGGAAATATTAGATTCCAATTTCCATTAATGAAAGCCATGGAACACTTTCCTAGAAAGAAAATTAAATTACCTTATGAATCTATTATGAGAGCCACTTATGGATTGCCTACCAAAGATGGCAATACCTAGATCTATTCTTGCTTGTTATGCCTAGCTAGGGGCGTTAAACGATAGCGCTTGTTGGGAGGCAACCCAATTTTATTTTTATTCCTTGCTTTGTGTTCCTGTTTAGTAATAAATAATTTATCTAGCCTCTGTTTTGGTTGCGTTTTTTGTGTTTAATTAGTGTTTGTGCCAAGTAGAACCGTTGGGAAGACTTGAGGAAAGTCTTGTTGAACTTGCTGTAAAAAACAGAAACTTTAGCGCTCACGATAACTGCTGTAATTTTTATTTTGAAAGTGATATTTAGTTAATTATTTTTTAAGATGATTAATATATAAATTCCTCACGTCCAGAAATTTATTTTAGAATTTTTGGGGTTCCAGATCTTGTGCTAGCTACAGATTACTACAGACTGTTCTGTTTTTGACAGATTCTGTTTTTCGTGTGTTGTTTGCTTATTTTGATGAATCTATGGCTAGTAAAATAGTTTATAAACCATAGAGAAGTTGAAATACAGTAGGTATAATACCAATATAAATAAATAATGAGTTCATTACAGTGCCTTGAAGTGGTCTTTTATTTTCTTTCGCTAACGGAGCTCACGAGATTTTCTACTTTTAAGTTTTGTGTTGTGAAGTTTTCAAGTTTTGGGTAAAGATTTGATGGATTATGGAACAAGGAGTGACAAGAGCCTAAGCTTGGGGATGCACATGGAACCCCCAAGATAATCTAAGGACACCTAAAAGCCAAAGCTTGGGGATGCCCCGGAAGGCATCCCCTCTTTCGTCTACTTCTATCGGTAACTTTACTTGGAGCTATATTTTTATTCGCCACATGATATGTGTTTTACTTGGAGTGTCTTGTATTATTTGAGTATTTGCTTGTTAGTTTACCCCAATAATCCTTGTTGTACACACCTTTTGAGAGAGCCATACATGATTTGGAATTTGTTAGAATACTCTATGTGCTTTGCTTATATCTTTTGAGTTATATAATTTTGCTCTAGTACTTCACTTATATCTTTTAGAGCACGGTGGTGGATTTGTTTTATAGAAACTATTGATCTATCATGCTTCACTTAGATTATTTTGAGAGTCTTAAATAGCATGGTAATTTGCTTAAAGTCTTAATATGCTTGGTATACAAGATTAATAATAAAACTTTCTTATGAGTGTGTTGAATACTATGATAAGTTTGATACTTGATAATTGTTTTGAGATATAAAGATGGTGATATTAAAGTTGTGCTAGTTGAGTAGTTGTGAATTTGAGAAATACTTGTGTTGAAGTTTGTGATTTCCATAGCATGCACGTATGGTGAACCATTATGTGATGAAGTCGGAGCGTGATTTATTTTTTGATTGCCTTCCTTATGAGTGGCAGTCGGGGACGAGCGATGGTCTTTTCCTACCAATCTATCCCCCTATGAGCATCCGCATAATACTTTGCTTTGATAACTTGTAGATTTTTGCAATAAGTATATGAGTTCTTTATGACTAATGTTGAGTCCATGGATTATACGCACTCTCACCCTTCCACCTTTGCTAGCCTCTCTAATACCGCGCACCTTTCGCCGGTATCATACACCCACCATATACCTTCCTCAAAACAGCCACCATACCTACCTATTATGGCATTTCCATAGCCATTCCGAAATATATTGCCATGCAACTTTCCACCGTTCCGTTATAATGACACACTCCATCATTTTCATATTGCTTAGCATGATCATGTAGTCGACATCGTATTTGTGGCAAAGCCACCATTCATAATTCTTTCATACGTGTCACTCATGAATCATTGCATATCCCGGTACACCGCCGGAGGCATTCATATAGAGTCATATTTTGTTCTAAGTATTGAGTTGTAATTGTTGAGTTGTAAGAAAAATAAAAGTGTGATGATCATCATTATTAGAGCATTGTCCCAGTGAGGAAAGGATGATGGAGACTATGATTCCCCCACAAGTCGAGATGAGACTCCGGACGAAAAATAAATAAAAGAGGCCAAAGAAGCCCAAATAAAAAAAAGAGAAAGAAAAGAGGCCATAAAAAAGAGAAAAGGCCCAAATAAAAAAATGAGAGAAAAAGAGAGAAGGGACAATGTTACTATCCTTTTACCACACTTGTGCTTCAAAGTAGCACCATAATCTTCATAGTAGAGAGTCTCTCATGTTATCACTTTCATATACTAGTGGGAATCTTTCATTATAGAACTTGGCTTGTATATTCCAATGATGGGCTTTCTCAAATTGCCCTAGGTCTTCATGAGCAAGCAAGTTGGATGCACACCCACTTAGTTTCTTTTTGAGCTTTCATATACTTATAGCTCTAGTGCATCCGTTGCATGGCAATCCCTACTCACTCACATTGATATATATTAATGGGCATCTGCATAGCCCGTTGATACGCCTAGTTGATGTGAGACTATCTTCTCCCTTTTTGTCTTCTCCACAGCCACCACTCTATTCCACCTATAGTGCTATATCCATGGCTCACGCTCATGTATTGCGTGAAGATTGAAAAAGTTTTGAGAATGTCAAAAGTATGAAACAATTGCTTGGCTTGTCATCGGGGTTGTGCATGATTTAAATATTTTGTGTGGTGAAGATAGAGCATAGCGAGACTATATGATTTTGTAGGGATAACTTTCTTTAGCCATGTTATTTTGAGAAGACATAATTGCTTTGTTAGTATGCTTGAAGTATTATTATTTTTATGTCAATATGAACTTTTGTCTTGAATCTTTCGGATCTGAATATTCATACCACAATTAAGAAGAATTACATTAAAATTATGCCAAGTAGCACTCCACATCAAAAATTCTGTTTTTATCATTTACCTACTCGGGGATGAGCAGGAATTAAGCTTGGGGATGCTTGATACGTCTCCAACGTATCTATAATTTTTGATTGCTCCATGCTATATTATCTACTCTTTTCAACATTATTGGGCTTTATTATCCACTTTTATATTATTTTTGGGACTAACCTATTAACCGGAGGCCCAGCCTAGAATTGCTATTTTTTTCCTGTTTTAGGGTTTCAAAGAAAAGAAATATCAAACGGAGTCAAACGAAATGAAACCTTTGGGAACGTGATTTTCTCAACGAATAAGACCAGAGAGACTTGTACCCTACGTCAAGAAAAGAAACAGGAGGCCACGAGGTAGGGGGCGCGCCCACCCCCACCAGGCGTGCCCTCCACCCTCGTGGGCCCCCTGTTGCTCCACCGACGTACTCCTTCCTCCTATATATATCGACGTACCCCCAAACGATCAGATACGGAGCCAAAAACCTAATTCCACCTCCACAACTTTCTATATCCATGAGATCCCATCTTGGGGCCTGTTCCGGAGCTCCGCCGGAGGGGGCATCGATCACGGAGGGCTTCTACATAACACCATAGCCTCTCTGATGAAGTGTGAGTAGTTTACCTCAGACCTACGGGTCCATAGTTAGTAGCTAGATGGCTTCTTCTCTCTTTTTGGATCTTAATACAATGTTCTCCCCCTCTCTTGTGGAGAACTATTTGATGTAATCTTCTTTTTGCGGTGTGTGTTGAGACTGATGAATTGTGGGTTTATGATCAAGTCTATCTATGAATAATATTTGAATCTTATCTGAATTCTTTTATGTATGATTGGTTATCTTTGCAAGTCTCTTCAAATTATCAGTTTGGTTTGGCCTACTAGATTGATCTTTCTTGCAATGGGAGAAGTGCTTAGCTTTGGGTTCAATCTTGCGGTGTCCTTTCCCGGTGACAGTAAGGGAAGCAAGGCACGTATTGTATTGTTGCCATCGAGGATAACACGATGGGGTTTTCTTCATATTGCATGAGTCTATCCCTATACATCATGTCATCTTGCTTAAGGCGTTACTCTGTTTTTAACTTAATACTCTAGATGCATGCTGGATAGAGGTCGATGAGTGGAGTAATAGTAGTAGATGCAGGCAGGAGTCGGTCTATTTGTCTCGGACGCGATGCCTATATACATGATCATACCTAGATATTCTCATAACTATGCTCAATTCTGTCAATTTCTCAACAGTAATTTGTTCACCCACCGTAGAATACTTATGCTCTCGAGAGAAGCCACTAGTGAAACCTATGGCCCCCGGGTCTATCTTTATCATATTGATCTCCTACTACTTAGTTATTTCCTTTGCTATTTATTTTGCCTTTATTTTACTTTGCATCTTTATCATAAAAATACCAAAAATATTATCTTATCATATCTATCAGATCTCATTCTCGTAAGTGGCCTTATAGGGACTGACAACCCCTATTTGCGTTGGTTGCGAGGATTTATTTGTTTTGTGCAGGTGCGAGGGACTTGCGCGTAGCCTCCTAATGGATTGATACCTTGGTTCTCAAAAACTGAGGGAAATACTTACGCTACTTTGCTACATCATCCCTTCCTCTTTGGGGAAAACCAACGCAGTGCTCAAGAGGTAGTACCGCCCGACATGATAAGAAATAAATGCCCTTCAATGATATGACCATTAGGTGGGTAGATATTTTGGGATAGCTGGCGCATAGCAGAACAACGGTCGGATATTTGAGTATCAAATTCGTCAAGGCTATCATGTTCCTCATTGTGTAGGCAATCCGCACTGACGAATTCCTAACTCCTCAGTCAGAACAAATTCCTCAGAGACCAGAAGAACTTCGTCTCTGTCACTGAAGAAATTGACTGAACTGTATGAGATTTCCAATGGCTTCACTCGAAGGGATTGGTAGGTGTAGGATTTGAGTTGAGCATCACTTGGAAAGTTTTCCTTAGTATTTCCTCGACCCCCTTTAATAGTAAGGTGTTTCCTATGACTCAAAAAAGAGAAAATGAAACTACGAAAACAAAAGTCTTCACGCTTCATGTTCCTTGAACGAATACCAAGTCTTCAGGATTACACCAATTTCTTCACTTTCAAAGTCTTCAGAAATACAAAGTCTTCAGTCGAAGAACTTCATTTTTAGGGGTTGACTTTCTCTGTAAATATCAAACTCCTCATAGACTTATAGACCTGTGTACACTCACAAACGCATTAGTCCCTTAACCTATAAGTCTTCAATACACCAAAATCACTAAGGGGCAGTAGATGCACTTACAATCTCCCCCTTTTTGGTGATTGATGACAATATAGGTTAAGTTTTCAACGGGGATAAACATATGAAGTGTAAATACTGAGGTTGAGGAATTTGATTGCAAGATATAGAAGAACTCCCCCTGAAGATGTGCATAGTGAGGAATTTGCTTTTGAAGCAATGCACACTTGAAGAGTAGAACCATGGAGATCTCCCCCTATATCTTGTAATTCATACACACATTAAACATATAATATGAAGAATTTGAAATGCATGATGAAATATGGTGACTGATGTAATTCAGCATGCGCACATTAACATTAATGAGGAATAAGCATGCAGAAAAACTCAGCAAAAGTATCAGACCACCATAGAGTTTAAGTTTACAACTCGATCGAATAAAGGCTCAGAAGAACGAGAGTTATAACTTAGAAAAAAACATCCATATAAGTAGACCCGCTTGAAGACTAACTCAAATTTCTCCCCCTTTGTCATCGAATGACCAAAAGGGTCGAAAATGAGGACTAATGCCACTGAAGAATATTAAGTTGAGGGAGGAGCGCTAGCGTTTTTGGGGTCATTTGTCGTTGTAGGGCCTGCCGCAGTGTCGTCCAAGTCTTCATACTCGTCGGTGTCGTGGGATGAAAAATAGGAGCTGGCCACCAAGGTAGGAACTTTGACCTTCTTGAATTTCTTCGGAGCAGGTGTAGACTAGTCAAAGTTCTCCTTGAGACCCATTTGCTTCAGATCTTCCTCGCCATACATATGTGATAAGACATCCCAGGTGCGACCGAAAACTTCATGGAGGTAGTAATGGTTTTTCTTCACTGCATTATGTGTAGCAGTCATGTTTTGAAGAATTGAACCAAACTGACGCTTAACCCATTTATGGTTGCGATCCACCTTCTGGTGAAGACTAAGAAGCAGCTCACGGTTGGTCATCACTCTTGGAGCTATGGCTTGAGGAGTAGACTTGGGTGCATTTGCAGCAGAGTCATGAGTGGTAGAGTCATCATTGGTGGAATAAGATGTAGCTTTGCAAAACTGACCATCCAATGGACGAATGCCTTCATCAATGACAACAGGTGCCTTGCCCTTTTCATCAGTTGAAGTAAAAGTCTGCTTGAGGACTTCAATCGGGGGCAGGTAGCTGAGGTGGTTTTGAAAATCGGCCTTGTAGTTGAGTGAAGACCTTGTTCTGAGGAATCTCGTAATCCAAGGAGCATAAGGCTTCAACTCAAATGGAGAGAGAGCAACATTGGCCAGAGTCCTCATGAAGAAATCATAGTAATTGACAGGAATGCTATGAATGATGTTGAATAGCAGATTCTTCATGATGCCAACTATTTCCTCATCAGATGAGTTATGGCCTTTGATAGGACTCATTGTCCTCGTCAGAATGCGATAGACTGTTCTGGGCACATAGAGTAAGTCCTTCACGAGGAATTTGGTCCTTGGGGCTTGACCGGGCTTCAGAGGCTTCATTAGAACTTGCATGTAATGAGCAGTGAGTCCAGGTTCTTGGTACAGGCAGGGAGTTCCTTCACTGGGTGGACTGATGGGCAGGGCATGAAGTAATTTAGAGGCCGGTGCCTTATAGTGAGTGTTATCGGTCATCCAGTCCAAGACCCAGGTGTTGATATCTTTAGGATCACCTGTGATATGCAGTGTAGCGTAGAACTGAAGAATAAGCTCTTCATTCCAATCAACAATGTCAGAGCAAAAGTTGAGAAGGCCTGCATCATGAAGCACACCGAGGACAGGAGAGAAACAAGGCAACGATTCCATGTCCACGTGAGGAATATGCTCATGGTAGAAGATTTTGTCCTTGTTGAAAAGCAGTGAAGAATAGAAGTTGGCCTGGCTTGCAGTCCAGAAACATTTCCTCCTTAGACGAGCAGAGTCATAAGGATTGTAGTCAGTGAAGAATACATGCTCGCCAAAGAAGTCATCAGCCTTGAATTTTTGCTTCTTCGAGAAGGGATCCTTTGGCTTGGGGTGAGGAGTGTAAGTCAATTGCATCACAAACTTAGGGATCTCGATCTCAGGTTCCACAGGCTGGGGATTTTCAGGTTCTTCTTCAGTGGCAGCCTGGGACTTCAATTCTTCATTTACATTTTCTTCAGCACTAGTGGCTGGAATTTCTTCATGAACATATGGGGTTGCATGTGGTTCTTCAGATCCCATTTGTACTTCAATAGCTACAGGGGACTGAGGAATTTGTTGAAGCGGTGTGAACATAGGAGAATTGGGGTGCTGACTTTCCCAAAAGTCATCATTCATCACTGGTGTAGTGCTTCCAATTTCCACATCTTCTTCTTCATCCATTTCTTCAACGTCGGCCTCTTCAACAGTGAACTGAGGCATGGGGGATGAGATAAGTGGGGTTGAAGGGATTTCATCCACTTCAATTTCTTCATCCAACTGCTCTGACGAAGCAGCAGAAGGAATGTCATCATCTGATACGCTTGGGATCACGTATTCTTCATCAAAAGGAACAAGGTCCTTTGATGGCATGGACGAGACAGGAACAACATCAATTGGATTGTCATAGGAACTTGTCAGTGGCTTCATTTTCTTCTGAGCTGAAGAATCTGATGCAGTTGATGCTTTCCTTTTCTTCACAGCTGCACGCTCTGCAGCCTTGGTCTTCTTCACATCTGATGCAGATGGAGGAATAGGAGTTGGTGTAGTCGCAGGAGGAGCAGAGGAATTTGGTTGAATTTCTTCAGGCGCAACTGATGCAGTTGCCCTGACTTCTTCATTTTCTTCAGGTACAACACTAGTGGTTGCCCTGGCAATTTCTTCAGCGGCTGGAATGCAGTCATCAGCCCTGGAATTAGCATTTTCTTCAGCAGCCTAAGTGTCATTAGCGGTGCTGGCATTTTCTTCAGTAGGCTGAGCAGATGCAGCAGCCTAATGAATTTCTTGTTACCATTGGGCGGCAATAGTGGAGGTGAAGTTGTCAGCGATTCTCACAAAACGAACCTTGGCTCCCAGCCAATCAACATGGTATGCGTCAAATTCATCACTGAGTTTCTTGATTTCAGACTGCATATTGACAAGTTCTTCAGTTGTCATAGAGACAACATTATTCTTCAGGAAGCGCTCCTTTTTGTATCGTGCTTTCTTGATTTGCCTGGCCTTTTCAAACTTCCATTTCTCTTCTTGAATGAAGTGAGTCAACATATGACTTTGGCCAGGAGTCAACTTGAAATCAGGCATGGGAGTGTTGGGGTCCTTGTGCCAGAGATCAATGTAATCAAGGATCAACTTTGGATCCAAAAGAAGAGGTACACTTGTGTCTTTGGCTCTAGCGGCCCTGACTTGTATGTCCCTGATGATTTCAGCAAGTTCTTCATCATCAGCTTCATCTTCATCAGACGGTACTTGAAAAGCGACCTGCTTCTTTTGAGGACTTGGTCGAGAGCCTCGTCCAGCAGTTGCCTTGGTCTTCAACAGAGTGGGACCAGTTGAAGAATGCAGTGGTGCTGAGGAACTAGCAGATGTTCCTGAGGCAATAGAGATGCCTACTGTACTTTGGCACGTGGCGAGATGCACAGGTGCTGAGGATTTGGTCGGAGCAGCTGAGGACTTTGGAGGAGCAGGTGAGGGTTGAGGAATTTTCCGTGAGGGATTTGAAGAAACTGGCCGTGAGGGCATAGCTGAGGAACTTGGACGATAGGGCATTTGAGTAGAAGCACTTGGCTTATGAGCCGGCTTCTTTGGCATACCTTCTTGGGCTTACTTGCAGAGGCCTCAGCAGTGGTAGCAGCAGCAGAGTCTTTATTGAATTTCCTCACTGCTTCCTTAGCAACTCTGGCAAGCTTGGCCCATTCATCAGGATAATCCTCACCACGCTTGAGGTTGGTCGGATCAGCTTCTTGGCCAGGTGCCAACAGAGGTCTTGGGCAAGGAGGATGAAGAGCGAATTTCTTCATATACTTGGGAGTGACATATCTGTATTCCCTCCATTCCCGTGCCCATCGCCTCTCTATTCTTTGGATGCGCACTTTGCACTCATTCTTGGTTTCCAGGAGTGCAATAATCCTTGTATATGTCCTCAGGGATTTCAAATGCAGTGTTGACTTCCAGCCTCTTTCCTCCCTTCTGAGGTTGCTTGCATATGCCATTTTCTTCAGCTGAGGGTTTTTAACAATTGAGTTCTCTGAAGAGGTATGCAACTTTTCTTTGAGGAACGCTGCAAATGAGTTAAGTTGATGAGAACCTAATGATTCAACAGCGGACATGAGTACCTGTGAATAGAGTATAGGTGCGAAGAATTTGGAGAGGTCATATGGGTTCTCAGAAATTTTTGCAAAAAGAACAAGTTTGAGCAAATTGACTAGATGAGTCTTGAAGAATTTCACTAAGCATTCTTTGACTTAGGTTCTAGAGTTGTACAGATTTGAAAATCCACACAATTGAGGAATCTTGAAGAAAAATGTTGCTTAGAGAAACAGATCAAGAATAGATGATATGTGAGGTGTTTAGTGTGTGAAGAGTTGAGGAATAAACACATTTTGAAGATTTGAAGAAAACATCAGAATCAACAAGGGCAGTAAAAGTAACTTTTAATTACCCTTGACGAAGAACACGACAAACTAGGAAGTGTAGATTTGAAGCTCGTCAGTTCAGATCTTCCACGCCCTACTTGGCTAAGGAAGATAGCTACGGCGGCGACGGAGTGAAGAAATCCGCCTCCGGCGTGAGTACAGCGGCGACAAGGTCGAGGCAGTGAAGCTCTTCCTCACCGGCGACGATGGAGGTAGCGGCGGCGCTAGGGTTGGGAAGCTCGAGCGAGGGAGTGAGATCGAGCAGAGTAAAAGTGAAGTGAGGAAGGGAGAGGGGTATTTATAGCCAAAGTGAAAAAACCGCTCGCCCAAGGAAATAGGACGAACGTGCCCCTGACCTTTCTCATTCGCTTGACATGTGTCACCCACGTATAGAGAGGTGACGATCGTGTGCGATCGTGGGTGAATAGATAAACATCACATAGAATGCAGAACGGTTTGAGCGGCAAAGCCAAAAATTTAGATAAGATAGGTTTTATAGTTCCGTTCGCGATTTCTTCAGCTGACAAGAACGCAGTGAAGATTTTGAATGAGATTCAAATAGAATGCACATGAAGAATTTGTGAATAGACTGGGTTGAGTTTAGCATAGAGGGGAAGGGTCCGATCACATTCACTTAGCAGAACAAGCAACTTGAAGAAATAGCAATAAGTGAATGCTGTAGAGGACATAAACTCTCTCTCTCTCTCTCACACACACACACATATAGCCAATGAATAAAAACAACGGAAATGGTGAAGACAATGCAAGTTGAAAAACAACTAAGGAATTTCAAAGAACTGAGGAAAAACTCAATTGAAGATTTTCAACATTTTGTGGTGGCGTGACCCACCGTATAAGAATGATGATTTCAGACACCGCGTACAATTGTCGTAGGGTTCTAAGAATCAAATTCTTTGTTAATTTCTTCACACTTAGAGTGTTATTCTTCATTGATTGAAGAAAAACGTTTCTTCATGTGTTGCACATCTAAGTCATCAATTTTGCATAAGTGTTAGGATGAGTGTCCTTTTCAAAGAACATTCGAAGATTCTAGGATATTTAGCTCACACCGCAACTTGCTAAATCTCTTCTCATTCAAGGGCTTAGTGAAGATATCGGCTAGATGTTCTTCAGTCTTCACATGCTCAATAGAGATATCGCCCTTCAACACATGATCGCGAAGAAAATAATGACGAATCTGAATGTGCTTTGTCTTCGAGTGCTGAACTGGGTTATGAGCAATCTTGACGGCACTCTCATTGTCACAGTAGAGTGGCACACTCTTCATGTTGATTCCGTAGTCCTTGAGTGTTTGCTTCATCCATAGTAGTTGAGCACAACAAGAACCAGCAGCAATGTACTCAGCTTCAGCAGTAGACAGTGATACACAGTTCTGTTTCTTTGAGGACCAACAGACCAAAGATCGTCCGAGGAAATGGCATGTGCCAGATGTTGACTTGCGGTCCACATAATCACCAGCATAGTCACAGTCTAAAAATCCAATGAGATCAAAAGCCGAGCCCTTGGGGTACCACAATCCAAGTGTTGGTGTGTGAGCTAGATATCGAAGAATATGCTTCACAACCTTATGGTGTGATTCCTTCGGTGTAGCTTGAAATCGGGCACACATGCAAACACTAAGCATAATATCTGGCCTAGATGCACATAAGTACAATAAAGAACCAATCATGGAGCGGGATACCTTTTGATCGAAGTCAATACCATTTTCATCAGTGCATAGATGACCATTTGTGGGTATAGGGATTTTGACTCCTTTGCAATCTTGCATGCCGAATTTCCTCAATATGTCCTTGAGGTATTTCTCCTGAGATATGAATATGCCATTGCACTGTTGACGAATATGAAGACCTAAGAAGAATTTCAATTCTCCCATCATAGACATTTGATATTCTTCACTCATCATATAGGCAAATTCATCACTGTAACGTTGGTCAGTACAGCCGAAAATGATATCATCAACACATATTTGGCACACAAACAATTCAGCATCATAAGATTTAGTGAAAAGAGTTGGGTCAAGTGAACCGGGTTTGAAGCCTTTCTTCATGAGGAATTCCTTCAAAGTATCATACCACGCCCAAGGGGCCTACTTGAGGCCATAGAGGGCCTTATTGAGTCTGAAGACTTTGTCAAGATGCTTTGGATCTTCAAAACCTGGGGGTTGAGCAGCATATACTTCTTCCTCAAGCTTACCATTGAGGAATGCACTGTTCACATCCATTTGATATAAGATGATATCATGATGGTTAGCATAAGCAAGTAATATGCAAATAGCCTCGAGTCTAGCAACAGGTGCAAAAGTTTCATTAAAATCAATTCCTTCAACATGTGTGTAGCCTTGAGCTACAAGCTGTGCCGTATTCCTCACCACAAGGCCATTTTCATCTTGCTTGTTGCGGTAGATCCACTTTGTGTCGATGATATTGTGCTTGCGAGGATCTGGATGTTTGACCAGTTCCCAGACGTTGTTGAGCTCGAATTGATGTAATTCCTCTTGCATAGCTTGAATCCACTCAGGCTCCAGAAATGCTTCATCTACCTTAGTGGGCTCTGTGATAGAGACAAAAGCAAAGTGCCCACAAAAGTTAGACAAATGTGAAGCTCTTGAGCGTGTGAGAGGACCTGGAATGTTGATGTCGCTGATGATTTTCTCAATTTGCACTTCATTTGCAACGCGGGGATGAGCGGGTTGACGTTGAGGAATTTGATCAGCATTTTCTTCAGCACCATTATCCTCAGGTGCATTAGCATGACGTTCTTCATGTTCTGGAATGACTTCTTCAGCAAATTCTTCAGTAGGAATGACATCCTCAGTAGCCTT
Organism: Triticum aestivum; assembly: GCF_018294505.1. Lineage (NCBI taxonomy): Eukaryota > Viridiplantae > Streptophyta > Magnoliopsida > Poales > Poaceae > Triticum > Triticum aestivum. The sequence goes on from NC_057794.1 coordinate 453,084,145, forward strand.
GAACTTAATAGATTCCTCAGGAGGTATTTCATCTGTCATAGGAGGTAGGTGCTCTCTTTGCGAGCCATTAGTTTCATCGAACCGCACATCTACAGTTTCAACAACCTTGTGGTGACAGGTGTTGAAGACTCTGTAGGTGTGCGAGTCCTTACCATAACCGAGCATAAAACCTTCATGTTCTTTCGGTGCAAATTCAGAACTGTGATGAGGATCTCTAATCCAACATTTAGCACCGAAGACTTTGAAATAACTCACATTGGGTTTCTTATCAGTGAGGAGTTCATATGCAGTCTTCTTGAAGATTTTGTGAAGATATACCAAAAGCGAGGAGGCATCTTGTACTCATCAAGCATAGTGCGGGCCATCTCAACAAGAGTCCTATTCTTGCGCTCCACGACGCCATTTTGCTGAGGAGTATAAGGAGCAGATAACTCATGAATAATACCGAGTTCATCAAGATAGTCATCAAGACCAGTGTTCTTGAACTCAGTTCTATTATCACTTCTGATGTGCTTGATCTTCACAGCAAAGTTGGTTGAAGACCTCGATGAAAATCGTTTGAAAACTTCCTGCACTTCAATTTTGGAAGTGATGATTATTGGGGAACGTAGTAATTTCAAAATTTTCCTACGCACACGCAAGATCATGGTGATGCATAGCAACGAGAGGGGAGAGTGTTGTCTACATACCCTCGTAGACCGACAGCGGAAGCGTTATGACAACGCGGTTGATGTAGTCGTACGTATTCACGGCCCGACCGATCAAGCACCGAAACTACGGCACCTCCGAGTTCTAGCACACGTTCAGCTCGATGACGATCCCCAGACTCTGATCCAGCAAAGTGTCGGGGAAGAGTTTCATCATCACGACGGCGTGGTGACGATCTTGATGTTCTACCGTCGCAGGGCTTCGCCTAAGCACCGCTACAATATTATCGAGGAGTATGGTGGAGGGGGGCACCACACACGGCTAAGAGAACGATCACAAAGATCAACTTGTGTGTCTAGAGGTGCCCCCCTGCCCCCGTATATAAAGGAGCAAGGGGGGAGGCCGGCCGGCCCTTGGGGCGCACCAAGGAGGAGTCCTCCTCCACTCCTACTAGGAGGGGGAAAGGAAGGGGGAGAGGGAGAAGGAAAGGGGGGCGCCGCCCCCCCTCTCCTAGTCCAATTCGGACCAGAGGGGGAGGGGGCGCGCAGCCCACCCTGGCCGCCCCTCTCTCTCTCCACTAGAGCCCATAAAGCCCATTACTTCTCCCGGGGGTTCCGGTAACCCTCCGGCACTCCGGTTTTCTCCGAAATCACCCGGAACACTTCCGGTGTCCGAATATAGCCGTCCAATATATCAATCTTTATGTCTCGACCATTTCGAGACTCCTCGTCATGTCCATGATCACATCCGGGATTCCGAACATACTTCGGTACATCAAAATATATAAACTCATAATGAAACTTTCATCGTAACGTTAAGCGTGCGGACCCTACGGGTTCGAGAACAATGTAGACATGACCGGGACATGTCTCCGGTCAATAACCAATAGCGGAACCTGGATGCTCATATTGGTTCCCACATATTCTATGAAGATCTTTATCGGTCAGACTGCATAACAACATACTTTGTTCCCTTTGTCATCGGTATGTTACTTGCCCGAGATTCGATCGTCGTTATCTCAATACCTAGTTCAATCTCGTTACCGGCAAGTCTCTTTACTCGTTTCGTAATACATCATCTCGCAACTAACTCATTAGTTGCAATGCTTGCAAGGCTTATGTGATGTGCATTACCGAGAGGGCCCAGAGATACCTCTCCAACAATCGGAGTGACAAATCCTAATCTCGAAATACGCCAACCCAACATGTACCTTTGGAGACACATGTAGAGCTCCTTTATAATCACCCAGTTACGTTGTGACGTTTGGTAGCACACAAATGTTCTTCCGGCAAACGGGAGTTGCATAATCTCATAGTCATAGGAACATGTATAAGTCATGAGGAAAGCAATAGCAACATACTAAACGATCGGATGCTAAGCTAATGGAATGGGTCATGTCAATCACATCATTCTCCTAATGATGTGATCCCATTAATCAAATGACAACACATGTCTATGGTTAGGAAACATAACCATCTTCGATTAACGAGCTAGTCAAGTAGAGGCACACTAGTGACGTTTAGTTTGTCTATGTATTCACACAAGTATTATGTTTCCGGATAATACAATTCTAGCATGAATAATAAACATTTATCATGATATAAGGAAATAAATAATAACTTTATTATTGCCTCTAGGGCATATTTCCTTCAGTCTCCCACTTGCACTAGAGTCAATAATCTAGATTACACAGTAATGATTCTAACACCCATGGAGCTTTGGTGTTGATCATGTTTTGCTCGTGGAAGAGGCTTAGTCAACGGGTCTGCTACATTCAGATCCGTATGTATCTTGCAAATCTCTATGTCTCCCACCTGGACTAGATCCCGGATGGAATTGAAGCGTCTCTTGATGTGCTTGGTTCTCTTGTGAAATCTGGATCTTTTGCCAAGGCAATTGCACCAGTATTCTCACAAAAGATTTTCATTGCACCCGATGCACTAGGTATGACACCTAGATCGGATATGAACTCCTTCATCCAGACTCCTTCGTTTGCTGCTTCTTAAGCAGCTATGTACTCCGCTTCACATGTAGATCCCGCCACAACGCTTTGTTTAGAACTGCACCAACTGACAGCTCCACCGTTTAATGTAAACATGTATCCGGTTTGCGATTTAGAATCGTCCGGATCAGTGTCAAAGCTTGCATCAATGTAACCATTTACGATGAGCTCTTTGTCACCTCCATATACGAGAAACATATCCTTAGTCCTTTTCAGGTATTTCAGGATGTTCTTGACCGCTGTCCAGTGATCCACTCCAGGATTACTTTGGTACCTCCCTGCTAGACTTATAGCAAGACATACATCAGGTCTGGTACACAGCATTGCATACATGATAGAGCCTATGGCTGAAGCATAGGGAACATCTTTCATTTTCTCTCTATCTTCTGAAGTGGTCGGGCATTGAGTCTTACTCAATTTCACACCTTGTAACACATGCAAGAATCCTTTCTTTGCTTGATCCATTTTGAACTTCTTCAGAACTTTGTCAAGGTATGTGCTTTGTGAAAGTCCAATTAAGCGTCTTGATCTATCTCTATAGATCTTAATGCCCAATATGTAAGCAGCTTCACCGAGGTCTTTCATTGAAAAACTCTTATTCAAGTATCCCTTTATGCTATCCAGAAATTCTATATCATTTCCGATTAGTAATATGTCATCTACATATAATATCAGAAATGCTACAGAGCTCCCACTCACTTTCTTGTAAATACAGGCTTCTCCAAAAGTCTGTACAAAACCAAATGCTTTGATCACATTATCAAAGCGTTTATTCCAACTCCGAGAGGCTTGCACCAGTCCATAAATGGATCGCTGGAGCTTGCACACTTTGTTAGCTCCCTTTGGATCGACAAAACCTTCTGGCTGCATCATATACAACTCTTCTTCCAGAAATCCATTCAGGAATGCAGTTTTGACATCCATCTGCCAAATTTCATAATCATAAAATGCGGCAATTGCTAACATGATTCGGACAGACTTAAGCATCGCTACGGGTGAGAAGGTCTCATCGTAGTCAATCCCTTGAACTTGTCGAAAACCTTTTGCGACAAGTCGAGCTTTGTAGACAGTAACATTACCGTCAGCGTCAGTCTTCTTCTTGAAGATCCATTTATTCTCAATTGCTTGCCGATCTTTGGGCAAGTCAACCAAAGTCCACACTTTGTTCTCATACATGGATCCCATCTCAGATTTCATGGCTTCAAGCCATTTTGCGGAATCTGGGCTCACCATCGCTTCTTCATAGTTCGTAGGTTCATCATGATCTAGTAGCATGACTTCCAGAACAGGATTACCGTACCACTCTGGTGCGGATCTTACTCTGGTTGATCTACGAGGTTCAGTAGTAACTTGTTCTGAAGTTTCATGATCATCATCATTAGCTTCCTCACTAATTGGTGTAGGTGTCACAGAAACCGGTTTCTGTGATGTACTACTTTCCAATAAGGGAGCAGGTACAGTTACCTCATCAAGTTCTACTTTCCTCCCACTCACTTCTTTCGAGAGAAACTCCTTCTCTAGAAAGTTTCCGAATTTAGCAACAAAAGTCTTGCCTTCGGATCTGTGATAGAAGGTGTATCCAATAGTTTCCTTTGGATATCCTATGAAGACACATTTCTCCGATTTGGTTCGAGCTTATCAGGTTGAAGCTTTTTCACATAAGCATTGCAGCCCCAAACTTTCAGAAACGACAACTTTGGTTTCTTGCCAAACCACAGTTCATAAGGCATCGTCTCAACGGATTTTGATGGTGCCCTATTTAACGTGAATGCGGCCGTCTCTAAAGCATAACCCCAAAATGATAGCGGTAAATCAGTAAGAGACATCATAGATCGCACCATATCTAGTAAAGTACGATTACGACGTTCGGACACACCATTACGCTGTGGTGTTCCGGGTGGCGTGAGTTGCGAAACTATTCCGCATTGTTTCAAATGTACACCAAACTCGTAACTCAAATATTCTCCTCCACGATTAGATCGTAGGAATTTTATTTTCTTATTACGATGATTTTCAACTTCACTCTGAAATTCTTTAAACTTTTCAAATGTTTCAGACTTATGTTTCATTAAGTAGATATACCCATATCTGCTTAAGTCATCTGTGAAGGTGAGAAAATAACGATATCCGCCACGAGCCTCAACATTCATCGGACCACATACATTTGTATGTATGATTTCCAATAAATCTGTTGCTCTGTCCATAGTACTGGAGAACGGTGTTTTGGTCATCTTGCCCATAAGGCACGGTTCCCAAGTACCAAGTGATTCATAATCAAGTGGTTTCAAAAGTCCATCAGTATGGAGTTTCTTCATGCGCTTTACACCGATATGACCTAAACGGCAGTGCCACAAATAAGTTGCACTATCATTATCAACTCTGCATCTTTTGGCTTCAACATTATGAATATGTGTGTTACTACTATCGAGATTTAATAAGAATAGACCACTCTTCAAGGGTGCATGACCATAAAAGATATTACTCATATAAATAGAACAATCATTATTCTCTGATTTAAATGAATAACCGTCTCGCATCAAACAAGATCCAGATATAATGTTCATGCTCAACGCTGGCACCAAATAACAATTATTTAGGTCTAATACTAATCCCGAAGGTAGATGTAGAGGTAGCATGCCGACCGCGATCACATCGACTTTGGAACCATTTCCCACGCGCATCGTCACCTCGTCCTTAGCCAATCTTCGCTTAATCCGTAGTCCTTGTTTCGAGTTGCAAATGTTAGCAACAGAACCAGTATCAAATACCCAGGTGCTACTGCGAGCATTAGTAAGGTACACATCAATAACATGTATATCATATATACCTTTGTTCACCTTGCCATCCTTCTTATCCGCCAAATACTTGGGGCAGTTCCGCTTCCAGTGACCAGTCTGCTTGCAGTAGAAGCACTCAGTTTCAGGCTTAGGTCCAGATTTGGGTTTCTTCTCCTGAGCAGCAACTTGCTTGCTGTTCTTTTTGAAGTTCCCCTTCTTCTTCCCTTTGCCCTTTTTCTTGAAACTAGTGGTCTTGTTGACCATCAACACTTGATGCTCCTTCTTGATTTCTACCTCCGCAGCTTTCAGCATTGCGAAGAGCTCGGGAATTGTCTTATTCATCCCTTGCATATTATAGTTCATCACGAAGCTCTTGTAGCTAGGTGGAAGTGATTGGAGAATTCTGTCAATGACGCAATCATCTGGAAGATTAACTCCCAATTGAATCAAGTGATTATTATACCCAGACATTTTGAGTATATGCTCACTGACAGAACTGTTCTCCTCCATCTTGCAGCTATAGAACTTATTGGAGACTTCATATCTCTCAATCCGGGCATTTGCTTGAAATATTAACTTCAACTCCTGGAACATCTCATATGCTCCATGACGTTCAAAACGTCGTTGAAGTCCCGATTCTAAGCCGTAAAGCATGGCACACTGAACTATCGAGTAGTCATCAGCTTTGCTCTGCCAGACGTTCATAACATCTGGTGTTGCTCCAGCAGCAGGCCTGGCACCCAGCGGTGCTTCCAGGACGTAATTCTTCTGTGCAGCAATGAGGATAATCCTCAAGTTACGGACCCAGTCCGTGTAATTGCTACCATCATCTTTCAACTTTGCTTTCTCAAGGAACGCATTAAAATTCAACGGAACAACAACACGGGCCATCTATCTACAATCAAACATAAACAAGCAAGATACTATCAGGTACTAAGTTCATGATAAATTTAAGTTCAATTAATCATATTACTAAAAAACTCCCACTTAGATAGACATCCCTCTAATCCTCTAAGTGATCACGTGATCCAAATCAACTAAACCATGTCCGATCATCACGTGAGATGGAGTAGTTTCATTGGTGAACATCACTATGTTGATAATATCTACTATATGATTCACGCTCGACCTTTCGGTCTCCGTGTTCCGAGGCCATATCTGTATATGCTTGGCTCGTCAAGTATAACCTGAGTATTCCGCGTGTGCAACTGTTTTTCACCCGTTGTATTTGAACGTAGAGCCCATCACACCCGATCATCATGTTGTGTCTCAGCACGAAGAACTTTCACAACGGTGCATACTCAGGGACAACACTTCTTGATAATTAGTGATAGATCATCTTAAAATGCTACCGTCAATCAAAGAAAGATAAGATGCATAAAAGATAAACATCACATGCAATCAATATAAGTGATATGATATGGCCATCATCATCTTGTGCTTGCGATCTCCATCTTCGAAGCACCGTCATGATCACCATCGTCACCTGCGCGACACCTTGATCTCCATCGTAGCATCGTTGTCGCCTCGCCAATCTTATGCTTCTATGACTATCACTACCGCTTAGTGATAAAGTAAAGCATTACAAGGTGATTGCATTGCATACAATAAAGCGACAACCATATGGCTCTTGCCAGTTGCAGATAACTCGGTTACAAAACATGATCATCTCATACAATAAAATTTAGCATCATGTCTTGACCATATCACATCACAACATGCCCTGCAAAAACAAGTTAGACGTCCTCTACTTTGTTTGTTGCAAGTTTTACGTGGCTGCTACGGGCTTAAGCAAGAACCAATCTTACCTATGCATCAAAAACCACAACGATAGTTTGTCAAGTTGGTGATGTTTTAACCTTCGCAAGGACCGGGCGTAGCCACACTCGGTTCAACTAAAGTTGGAGAAACTGACACCCGCCAGCCACCTGTGTGCAAACCACGTCGGTAGAACCAGTCTCGCATAAGCGTACGCGTAATGTCGGTCCGGGCCGCTTCATCCAACAATACCGCCGAACCAAAGTATGACATGCTGGTAAGAAGTATGACTTATATCGCCCACAACTCACTTGTGTTCTACTCGTGCACAACATCAACACATAAAACCTGGCTCTGATACCACTATTGGGGAACGTAGTAATTTCAAAATAATTCCTATGCACATGCAAGATCATGGTGATGCATAGCAACGAGAGGGGAGAGTGTTGTCTACGTACCCTCATAGACCGACAGCGGAAGAGTTATGACAACGCGGTTGATGTAGTCGTACGTCTTCACGGCCTGACCAATCAAGCACCGAAACTACGGCACCAACAAGTTCTAGCACACGTTCAGCTCGATGACGATCCCCGGACTCCGATCCAGCAAAGTGTCGGGGAAGAGTTCTGTCAGCACGACGGCGTGGTGACGATCTTGATGTTCTACCATCGCAGGACTTCACCTAAGCACCGCTACAATATTATCGAGGAGTATGGTGGAGGGGGGCACCGCACACGGCTAAGAGAACAATCACGAAGATCAATTTGTGTGTCTAGAGGTGCCCCCCTGCCCCCGTATATAAAGGAGCAAGGGGGGAAGCCGGCCGGCCCTTGGGGCGCGCCAAGGAGGAGGAGTCCTCCTCCTAGTAGGAGTAGGACTCCCCTCTTTCCTACTCCTACTAGGAGGGGGAAAGGAAGGGGGAGAGGGAGAAGGAAAGGGGGGCGCCGCCCCCCTCTCCTAGTCCAATTCGGACCAGAGGGGGAGGGGGCGCGCGGCCCACCCTGGCCGCCCCTCTCTCTCTCCACTAGGGCCCATAAAGCCCATTACTTCTCCCGAGGGGGTTCCGGTAACCCTCCGGCACTACGGTTTTCTCCGAAATCACCTGGAACACTTCCGGTGTCCGAATATAGCCGTCCAATATATCAATCTTTATGTCTCGACCATTTCGAGACTCCTCGTCATGTCTGTCATCACATCCGGGACTCCGCACAAACTTCAGTACATCAAAATATATAAACTCATAATGAAACTGTCATCGTAACGTTAAGCGTGCGGACCCTACGGGTTCGAGAACAATGTAGACATGACCGAGACATGTCTCCGGTCAATAACCAATAGCGGAACCTGGATGCTCATATTGGTTCCCACATATTCTACGAAGATCTTTATCGGTCAGACCGCATAACAACATACTTTGTTCCCTTTGTCATCGGTATGTTACTTGCCCGAGATTCGATCGTCGGTATCTCAATACCTAGTTCAATCTCGTTACCGGCAAGTCTCTTTACTCGTTTCGTAATACATCATCTCGCAACTAACTCATTAGTTGCAATGCTTGCAAGGCTTATGTGATGTGCATTACCGAGAGGGCCCAGAGATACCTCTCCGACAATCGGAGTGACAAATCCTAATCTCGAAATACGCCAACCCAACATGTACCTTTGGAGACACCTGTAGAGCTCCTTTATAATCACCCAGTTACGTTGTGAAGTTTGGTAGCACACAAAGTGTTCCTCCGGCAAACGGGAGTTGCATAATCTCATAGTCATAGGAACATGTATAAGTCATGAAGAAAGCAATAGCAACATACTAAATGATCGGGTGCTAAGCTAATGGAATGGGTCATGTCAATCACATCATTCTCCTAATGATGTGATCCCGTTAATCAAATGACAACACATGTCTATGGTTAGGAAACATAACCATCTTCGATTAATGAGCTAGTCAAGTAGAGGCACACTAGTGACGTTTAGTTTGTCTATGTATTCACACAAGTATTATGTTTCCGGATAATATAATTCTAGCATGAGTAATAAACATTTATCATGATATAAGGAAATAAATAATAACTTTATTATTGCCTCTAGGGCATATTTCCTTCAATGATATGGACCCATGTATATCGAGAATAATCATCAACAATAACACAGCCATATAAGGATGCAACATTAGTAAATGTGGCATAGTGAGTAGGGCCAAAGAGATCCATGTGAAGTAATTCAAATGGTCGAGAAGTAGTCATGATGGTCTTCGCTGGATGCTTGGCCTTGGTCATCTTTCCAGCTTCACAGGCTCTGCACAAGTGATCCTTGAGGAATTTGACATTTTCAATGCAAATGACATGCTTCTTCTTCGCGAGCGTGTGCAAATTCCTCATGCCAGCATGACCAAGTCGATGATGCCATAGCCAGTCTTCTGAAGCTTTTGCAAGTAGACATGTAGCAGGTCGTGGTCCTATAGAGAAATCAACAATATACAAATCTCCTCTCCTAAAGCCTTCGAAGACTTTGGAATTGTCAGCTTCCATGATCACAACACAACGATACTTGCCAAAGACAACAACCATATCAAGATCACAAAGCATTGAGACAGACATGAGGTTGAACCCTAAGGACTTGACAAGCATGACTTTGTCCATGTGTCGATCCTTTGAGATTGCAACCTTACCTAGACCCAATACCTTGCTTTTGCCTTTGTCAGCGTAGGTGATATGCTTCAGACATGATGGAGATAAAGCAGAGTCCATCAATAAGCTCCTGTCACCAGTCATGTGATTTGTACACCCACTATCGAGGACCCACTCAGTGTCTTTGGGTTGATCATCCTGCAGATGAATTAGTGCAACTTACGAACTCATATTCTTCAGCAGTGAAGAATATGGTATCAATTTCATCAGATCAATTTCATCAAGCAATAGAACAGATAAAGCAATATGAGAACGTGAGAGATGAAAATTCATTTCTTCATGATTAGCAGGCGTCCTTTCAAGCAAATTCAGGTCTCCAGCAAATTCTTCAGATGATTAAGTTCGTCTGGAGACCTGACCCTCCATAAGAGGTTAGTTCTTTTTCTTCACCACCCACATCTGAAGGGGTGGCAAAGAGTTCATCATTCTGCGGGCCCCATAAGAGAAAGGTGGCATAGATGCCAATCCACTTCGTTTCACATAAGAGGGGTTAGGGCAAGCATAAGAATAAGCAGAGAAATTCTTTGAGGACGTATGAACATAATGATTTGAAGAATATTGCACATATCCATCATCCTTAGATCTTCCCTGCGAAACAGACGTGTTAGCATGATGATGTTCATATGAGGACTTTGATCCTGTTGAGGAATTTGATCCATGTGAGGAGTTTGGTCCGTATGAGGACTTGGATCCATATGAAGAGTTTGGTTCATATGAAGAATTTGATCTGGGGTTCCTATTCTTCACAGGTGGTGTCATGATGACATTCACCTGAAGATTTTTCAAGGCACCTTTTGGGAACCCAGATTTTTTTCATAGGAGGACCGTTCCTGCAGTTAGTGCCAACATATCTAGCAAATACTTCACCATTCTGATTTTTGAACAGTTTATAGTTGGAGTCAATTGACTCATCAGAAGAATATGAAGACTCACATGTAAACCAGATAAAGTAGATGGATCCACTGAAGGTCCCTTTGCAGCAACCCATGAGGTTTTGGGATACTGCTCAGGTTTCCAGTAGGTCCCATCAGCATTGATTTTCCTCTCAAAGGCAATACCCTCTTTCCTAGGGTTCCTGTTGAGGATCTGCTTTTTAAGCACGTCACAAAGAGCCTGATGCCATTTGAGGCTTTTGTCATGCCCTGCATCATTAGTGATACTAGCAATGTCCTCAGATGAGGAATTAGTGATAGCAGAGGCAGTTGAAGAATTTGCACCAATGGAAGTATTTGAGCATTCAGGTGAAGAATTAGCAGTTTCACGTTCAATGCACTTCAAACATGGAGGAACAAATTCATCCTGAGTAGCGTTGATCTGTTGAGAAAGTAATGAATCACGCTCCTTCTGAAGATCTTCATAACTCACTCTTAAATGCTCAAGATCTTGCTTTCTTTGAAGAAATTCATAAGAAAGCTTCTCATGATCAGATAGGAGAGTGTTATGATGACCTTGAAGATTGTCAAACTTGGACTGAAGTCTCTAAAGATTTTCAGTCAAAATTTTAGTGGGATCCATTTCCTCGCCCAACATATCATCGCTTTTATCTAGCATGTTTTGAACCTTTTCAAGAGCCTTTTGTAGTTTCAAAGCAATCTTAGCAAGTTTAGAATAGCTGGGTTTGAGGTTTTCATCAGATTCATCCTCACTAGATTCAGAGGAGGGATATTTGAGTACCTTTGAGCCTTTTGCCATGAAGCAATAGGTGGGAGCATAGTCCTCATCGCTGTCATCAGTAGTGTTGGGGAGGTCCTTTTCTTCAGAGTTGAAGATGGAATTGCTGACGAACGCGGTAGCGAGGGCTAGGCTCGCCACACCAGAGTTTGACTCCTCAGATTCCTCCTCTTCCTCATTTTCCTCGGATTCAGCCTCGAAGTCCATTTCCTTGCCAATGAACGCCCGAGCCTTCTTGCAGCTGCTCTTCTTGTGAGATGAGGACCTTGAAGGTTCTGATGACGAGGACTTTGAAGATTTCTTCTTCTTCTTTGAATCATCAGAACTATAATCCTTGTACTTCTTCTTCTTTGATCCCTTTTCCCACTGAGGACAATCTTGAATGTAGTGTCCAGGCTTCTTGCATTTGTGGCAGAGTCTCTTCTTGTAATCATGGGATGAGGAATCTGTTCTCAAGTCACCACTTCTTGAGGATTTACCAAAGCGACCACGTCTTGAGAACTTTTGGAACTTCCTAACGAGCATAGCTAGCTCCTGGCTCAGTTCTTCAGGGTCACCAAGGCTGCTGTCAGAATCTTCACCATTAGATTCAGACACTGCCTTGGCCTTCAGAGCCCATGATCTACCATAGCTTGGTCCATAGAGATCTCTCTTCTCAGCAAGCTGGAACTCATGAGTGTTTAGTTTCTCGAGGATATCGACAGGATCAAGTGACTTGTAGTCTCCACGTTCTTGTATCATCAATGCCAAGGTATCAAATGAGGAATCAATCAATCTCAGCAATTTCTTCACCACCTCATGGTCGGTGATATCAGCGGCACCAAGTGCTTGAAGCTCATTTGAGATGTCAGTGAGGCGATCGAAGGTCTACTGAACATTTTCATTGTCGAGTCTTTTGAAGCGGTTGAAGAGATTTCGAAGAACGTCAACTCGAGAGTCATGCTATGTTGAGACTCCCTCATTGACCTTGGACAGCTTGTCCTAGATAAGCTTAGTTGTCTCCAAAGCACTCACTCTGCCATACTGCCCTTTGCTCAGGTGGCCACATATGATATTCTTCGCTTGAGAGTCGAGTTGCTTGAATCTCTTCACATCAGCAGCGTTAATGGTGGGACTAACAGAGGGAACACCATTCTCCACAACGTACCAGAGATTGTTATCAATTGCCTCAAGATGCATGCACATCTTATTCTTCCAGCAGGGGTAGTCCATCCCATCGAAGGTAGGACACCCAGCAAAAACCTTGATCATACCTGCGGTCGACATAACTAAAACTCCAGGCAGTTAAACCAAAATCACATAGAACAAGGGAGTACCTTGCTCTGATACCAATTGAAAGTGCGTTATATCGACTAGAGGGGGGTGAATAGGCGATCTTAATGAAATCTTCACTGAGGAATTTCAGGGTGAGGAAATTCCTAAGTGAAGAACTACTTGCAGCGGAATAAGTACTCGGAAGTAAACATAACAGAACATGATCATGGTCTTCATGATGAAATGAAAAACAAGCACAGAGTACAGAAAGCGTAAACACAGGATAACACAGGATAACACAGGATGAAGACAAACAGACTGAAGAAATTGAACTGAGAAAATTGAGTAAGTCTTCAAACAGATATGAACAAGCTCACAACACAGAAATGAGGAAATGAAGGGGTTGAGTAAATGGAACCAGGTAGCTTGGTGAAGACAATGATTTGGTAGACCAGTTCCAACTGCTGTGATAGTTGTACGTCTGGTTAGGGCGGCTAGGTATTTAAACACGAGGACACACAGTCCCGGACACCCAGTTCTGAACACGCAGTCCACAACACTCAGTCCTCACCGTATTCCCCTTGAGCTAAGGTCACACAGACCTCGCCCAATCACTCGTGGTAAGTCTTCAGGTGACTTCCAAACCATCACAGACTCGGTCACTCGGTGATCCACAATTTCCTCTTGGATGCTCTAGATCATGACGCCTAACCGTCTGGAAGATGCACAGTCTTCAAAGGTAACAAGCGTCGGATCCATGCAGGATCAATCTCTTCAGTGATGCTCAATCGCTTGGAGTTTGTAGATGTTTGGGTTTGGGTTTTCCTCACTTGATGATTTTCACTCAAAGTCCTCAAAGGATGGGATGCTCTCAAATGACAAGTGTCAATTTCTCTCAGAGTATCCAACCAGCTAGTGGTTGTAGGGGGGGGCTATTTATAGCCTAGGGAGCGGCCCGACATGATAAGACATAAATGCCCTTCAATGATATGACCGTTAGGTGGGTAGATATTTTGGGACAGCTGGCGCATAGCACAGCAACGGTCGGATATTTGAATATCAAATTCCTCAGGGCTATCATGTTCTTCACTATGTAGGCAATCCGCACTGGCGAATTCCTAACTCCTCAGTCAGAACAAATTCCTCAGAGACTAGAAGAACTTCGTCTCTTTCACTGAAGAAATTGACTGAACTGTATGAGTTTTCCAATGGCTTCACTCGAAGGGATTGGTTGGTGTAGGATTTGAGTTGAGCATCACTTGGAAAAATTTCCTTAGTATTTCCTCGACCCCCTTTAATAGTACGATCCTATGACTCAAGAAAGAGAAAATGAAACTACGAAAACAAAAGTCTTCACGCTTCATGTTCCTTGAACGAATACCAAGTCTTCAGGATTACACCAATTTCTTCACTTTCAAAGTCTTTAGAAAGTCTTCAGAAATACAAAGTCTTCAGTCAAAGAACTTCATTTTTAGGGGTCGACTTTCTCTGTAAATATCAAACTCCTCATGGACTTATAGACCTGTGTACACTCACAAACGCATTAGTCCCTTAACCTATAAGTCTTCAATGCACCAAAATCACTAAGGGGCACTAGATGCACTTACAACAAGTCTATTTACTCGTTCTGTAATGCATCATCCCGTAACTAACTCATTAGTTACATTTCTTGCAAGGCTTATAGTGATGTGCATTACCGAGAGGGCCCAGAGATACCTCTCCGATACACAGAGTGAAAAATCCTAATCTCGATCTATGCCAACTGAACAAACACCTTCGAAGACACCTGTAGAGCATCTTTATAATCACCCAGTTACGTTGTGATGTTTGATCACACACAAGGTGTTCCTCCAGTATTTGGGATTTGCATAATCTCATAGTCAGAGGAATATGTATAAGTCATGAAGAAAACACTAGCAATAAAACTAAACGATCATAATGCTAAGCTAACAGATGGATCTTGTCCATCACATCATTCTCTAATGATGTGATCCCGTTCATCAAATGACAACACATGTCTATGGCCAGGAAACTTAACCATCTTTGATTAATGAACTTGTCAAGTAGAGGCATACTAGGGACACTCTGTTTGTCTATGTATTCACACAAGTACGAAGTTTCCGGTTAATACAGTTCTAGCATGAATAATAAACATTTATCTGTTGTAAATATGCCCTAGAGGCAATCATAAAATGGTTATTATTATATTTCCTTGTTCATGATAATTGTCTATTGTTCATGCTATAATTGTATTATCAGGAAATCCATGTGTGAATACATAGACCACAACATGTCCCTAGTGAGCCTATAGTTGACTAGCTCGTTGATCAATAGATGGTTACCGTTTCCTGACCATGGACATTGGATGTCATTGATAACGGGATCACATCATTAGGGGAATGATGTGATGGACAAGACCCAATCCTAAGCATAGCGCAAGATCATGTAGTTCATCTGCTAAAGCATTTCTAATGTCAAGTATCTTTTCCTTAAACCATGAGATTGTGCAACTCCCGGATACTGTAGGAATACTTTGGGTGTGCCAAACGTCACAACATAACTGGGTGACTATAAAGGTGCACTACGGGTATCTCTGAAAGTGTCTGTTGGGTTGGCACGAATCGAGACTGGGATTTGTCACTCCGTATGACGGAGAGGTATCTCTGGGCCCACTCAGTAAGACATCATCGTAATGAGCTCAATGTGACTAAGGGTTGGTCACGGGATGATGTGTTACGCAATGAGTAAAGTGACTTGCCGGTAACGAGATTGAATGAGGTATTGGGATACTGACGATCGAATCTCGGGCAAGTAACATACCGATTGACAAAGGGAATTGTATATGGGATTGCTTGAATCCTCGACATCATGGTTCATCCGATGAGATCATCGTGGAACATGTGGGACCCAACATGGGTATCCAGATCCTGCTGTTGGTTATTGGCCGGAGAGTTGTCTCAGTCATGTCTGCATGGTTCCCGAACCCGTAGGGTCTACACACTTAAGGTTCGATGACGCTAGGGTTATTAGGAAGATTTGTATGTGATTACCGAATATTTGTCGGAGTCCCGGATGAGATCCCAGACGTCACGAGGAGTTCCGGAGTAGTCCGGAGGTGAAGATTTATATATGGGAAGTCATCATACGGTCACCGGAAATATTCGGGGGTATACCGGTATTGTACCGGGACCACCGGAGGGGTTTCGGGGGTCCACCAGGAGGGTCCACCTGCCCCGGAGGGCCTTATGGGCTGTAGGTGGAAGGGAACCAGCCCTTAGTGGGCTGGGCGCCATTCCCCCCTAGGGCCCATGCGCCTAGGGTTTGGGGGGAACCCTAAAGGGGGGCGCCCCCCCCCTTGCTTGGGGGGAAAGCCCCCTCCCCCTTGGCCGCCGCCCCCCCTCCAGATCTCATCTAGAGGGGCCGGCCCCCTTCCCCCTTCTCCCTATAAATAGAGGGGCAAGGGGAGGGCTGCAGGACCACATCCAAGGTGCAGCCCCTCCCCTCCCCAACACCTCTCCTCCTCCGCGTGAGCTTGGCGAAGCCCTGCCGGAGAACTGCCACTCCATCACCACCATGCCGTCGTGCTGCTGTTGGAGCCTTCTTCCTCAACCTCTCCTTCCTCCTTGCTAGATCAAGGTGTGGGAGACGTCACCGGGTTGCACGTGTGTTGAACATGGAGGCACCGTTGTTCGGTGCTTAGATCGAATTCGGCTGCGATCTGAATCGCTACATGTACGACTCCTCCAACCGCGTTCTTGCAATGCTTCCGACTCGCGATATTCAAGGGTTTGAAGATGCACTCCACTCTCGTTCCTAGTTTCTCCATAGATTGATCTTGGTGATGCGTAGAAATTTTTTAATTTTTGCAACGATCCCCAACAGTGCTATCAGAGCTAGGTCTCTGCTTAGTTTCTATGCAGGAGTAGAACACAAGTTGTTGTGGGCGTCGATTTTGTCAATTTACTTGCCGTTACTAGTCTTATCTTGATTCGGCGGCATCATGGGATGAAGCGGCCCGGACCGACCTTACACGTACGCTTATGTGAGACTGGTTCCACCGACTGACATGCACTAGTTGCATAAGGTGGCTAGCGGGTGTCTGTCTCTCCCACTTTATCGGATCAGATTCAATGAAAAGGGTCCTTATGAAGGGTAAATAGAAATTGGCATATCACGTTGTGGTTTTGGCATAGGTAAGAAACGTTCTTGCTAGAAACCTATAGCAGCCACGTAAAAACTTGCAACAACAATTAGAGGACGTCTAACTTGTTTTTGCAGCATATGCCGTGTGATGTGATATGGCCAAAAGGATGTGATGAATGATATATGTGATGTATGAGATTGATCATGTTCTTGTAATAGGAATCACGACTTGCGTGTCGGTGAGTATGACAACCAGCAGGAGCCATAGGAGTTGTCTTAATTTATTTATGACCTGTGTGTCAACATAAACGTCATGTAATTACTTTACTTTATTGCTAACCGTTAGCCATAGTAGTAGAAGTAATAGTTGGCGAGACAACTTCATGAAGACACGATGATGGAGATCATGATGATGGAGGTCATGGTGTCATGCCGGTGACAATGATGATCATGGCGCCCCAAAGATGGAGATCAAAAGGAGCAAAATGATATTGTCCATATCATGTCACTATTTGATTGCATGTGATGTTTATCATGTTTTACATCTTATTTGCTTAGAACGACGGTAGCATAAATAAGATGATCCCTTGCAACAATTTCAAGAAAGTGTTCCCCCTAACTGTGCACCGTAGCTAAGGTCCGTTGTTCCGAAGCACCACATGATGATCGGGTGTGATAGGTTCTAACGTTCACATACAACGGGTGTAAGCCAGATTTACACACGCAATACACTTAGTTGACTTGACGAGCCTAGCATGTACAGACATGGCCTCGGAACACTTAAGACGGAAAGGTCGAACATGAGTCGTATAGAAGATACGATCAACATGAAGATGTTCACCGATGATGACTAGTCCGTCTCACGTGATGATCGGACACGACCTAGTTGAATCGGATCATGTATCACTTAGATGACTAGAGGGATGTCTATCTGAGTGGGAGTTCATTAAATAATTTGATTAGATGAACTTAATTATCATGAACATAGACTAAAATTCTTTGCAATATGTCTTGTAGATCAAATGGCCCACGCTAATATTGCCCTCAACTTCAACACGTTCCTAGAGAAAACCAAGCTGAAAGACGATGGCAGCAACTACATGGACTGGGTCCGTAACCTAAGGATTATCATCATAGCTGCCAGGAAAGCATATGTCCTTGATGCACCGCTAGGTGAAGCACCTGTTTTCCCAGCAGAACAAGGCGTTATGAACGCCTGGCAGACACGCAGTGATGATTACTCCCTGGTTCAGTGCGGCATGCTTTATAGCTTAGAACTGGGGCTCCAAAAGCGTTTTGAGCAACACAGAGCATATGAGATGTTCCAAGAGCTGAAAATGGTTTTCCAAGCTCATGCCCGGGTCAAGAGATATGAAGTCTCCGACAAGTTCTACAGTTGTAAGATGGAGGAGAATAGTTCCGTCAGCGAGCACATACTCAAAATGTCTGGGTTGCACAACCGCTTGTCTCAGCTGGGAGTTAATCTCCCGGATGATGCGGTCGTTGACAGAATCCTTCAGTCGCTCCCACCTAGCTACAAGAGCTTTGTGATGAACTTCAATATGCAGGGGATGGAAAAGACCATTCCTGAGGTATATTCAATGCTGAAATCAGCGGAGGTGGAAATCAAAAAGGAACATCAAGTGTTGATGGTGAATAAAACCACTAAGTTCAAGAAAGGCAAGGGTAAAAAGAACTTCAAGAAGGAAGGTAAGGGAGTTGCCGCGCCCGTTAAGCAAGCTGCCGGGAAGAAGCCAAAGAATGGACCCAAGCCTGAGACTGAGTGCTTTTATTGCAAGGGAAACGGTCACTGGAAGCGGAACTACCCCAAATACTTAGCGGATAAGAAGGCCGACAATGCCAAAGGTATATGTGATATACATGTTATTGATGTGTACCTAACCAGCGCTCGTAGTAGCTCCTAGGTATTTGATACCAGTGCAGTTGCTCATATTTGTAACTCAAAACAGGAACTACAGAATAAACGGAGACCGGCGAAGGATGAGGTGACGATGTGCGTCGGGAATGGTTCCAAGGTCGATGTGATCGCCGTCGGCACACTACCTCTACATTTACCTACGGGATTAGTTTTAAACCTCAATAATTGTTATTTAGTACCAGCTTTGAGCATGAACATTCTATCTGGATCTCGTTTAATGCGAGATGGCTACTCATTTAAATCTGAGAATAATGGTTGTTCTATTTATATGATAGACATGTTTTATGGTCATGCCCCGCTGGTCAATGGTTTATTCTTATTTAATCTCGAATGTGATGTTACACATATTCATAGTGTGAATGCCAAAAGATGTAAGGTTGATAATGATAGTCCCACATACTTGTGGCACTGCCGCCTTGGTCACATTGGTGTCAAACGCATGAAGAAACTCCATGCAGATGGACTTTTGGAGTCTCTTGATTATGAATCATTTGACACGTGTGAACCATGCCTCATGGGCAAAATGACCAAGACTCCGTTCTCTGGAACAATGGAGTGAGCAACCAACTTATTGGAAATCATACATACTGATGTGTGCGGTCCAATGAGTGTTGAGGCCCGCGGTGGCTATCGTTATGTTCTCACCCTCACTGATGACTTGAGTAGATATGGGTATGTCTACTTAATGAAACACAAGTCTAAGACCTTTGAAAAGTTCAAGGAATTTCAGAATGAGGTTGAGAATCAACATGACAGGAAAATCAAGTTCTTACGATCAGATCGTGGGGGAGAATATTTGAGTCATGAATTTGGCACGCACTTAAGGAAATGAGGAATTGTTTCACAACTCATGCCGCCTGGAACACCTCGGCGTAATGGTGTGTCTGAATGTCGTAATCGCACTATATTGGATATGGTACGATCTATGATGTCTCTTACCGATCTACCGCTGTCATTTTGGGGTTATGCTATAGAAACTGCCGCATTCACTTTAAATAGGGCTCCGTCGAAATCCGTTGAGACGACACCGTATGAATTGTGGTTTGGTAAGAAACCTAAGCTGTCATTTCTGAAAGTTTGGGGATGTGATGCTTATGTCAAGAAACTTCAACCTGAAAAGCTCGAACCCAAATCGTAAAAATGCGTCTTCATAGGATACACTAAAGAAACTATTGGGTATACCTTCTACCTCAGATCCAAAGGCAAGATCTTTGTTGCCAAGAATGGATCCTTTCTAGAGAAAGAGTTTCTCTCGAAAGAAGTAAGTGGGAGGAAAGTAGAACATGATGAAGTATTGCCTCTTGAACCGGAGAGTGGCGCAACTCAAGAAAATGTTCCTGAGGTGCCTGCACCGACTAGAGAGGAACTTAATGATGATGATCATGAAACTTCAGATCAAGTTGCTACTGAACTTCGTAGGTCCACAAGGACACGTTCCGCACCAGAGTGGTACGACAACCCTGTCCTGGAAATCATGTTGTTAGACAATGGTGAACCTTCGAACTATGAAGAAGCGATGGCGGGCCCAGATTCCGACAAATGGCTGGAAGCCATGAAATCCGAGATAGGATCCATGTATGAAAACGAAGTATGGACTTTGACTGACTTGCCCGATGACCGGCGAGCCATAGAAAATAAATGGATCTTTAAGAAGAAGACATACGCGGATGGTAATGTGACCATCTATAAGGCTCGGCTTGTCGCTAAGGGTTATCGACAAGTTCAAGGCGATGACTATGATGAGACTTTCTCACCCGTAGTGAAGCTGAAGTCCGTCCGAATCATGTTAGCAATTGCCGCATTCTATGATTATGAGATATGGCAAATGGACGTCAAAACAGCATTCCTTAATGGTTTCCTTAAGGAAGAATTGTATATGATGCAGCCGGAAGGTTTTGTCGATCCTAAGAATGCTGACAAGGTGTGCAAACTCCAACACTCAATCTATGGGCTGGTGCAAGCCTCTCGGAATTGGAACATTTGATTTGATGAGATGATCAAAGCGTTTGGGTTTATGCAGACTTATGGAGAAGCCTGTGTTTACAAGAAAGTGAGTGGGAGCTCTGTAGCATTTCTCATATTATATGTGGATGACATACTATTGATGGGAAATGATATAGAATTCTTGGAAAACATAAAGGCCTACTTGAACAAGTGTTTTTCAATGAAGGACCTTGGAGAAGCTGCTTATATATTAGGCATCAAGATCTATAGAGATAGATCGAGACGCCTCATTGGTGTTTCACAAAGTACGTACCTTGACAAGATATTGAAGAAGTTCAATATGGATCAGTCCAAGAAGGGGTTCTTGCCTATATTGCAAGGTATGAGATTGAGCACGACTCAATGCCCGACCACGGCAGAAGATAGAGAAAAGATGAGTGTCGTCCCCTATGCCTCGGCCATAGGGTCTATTATGTATGCCATGCTGTGTACCAGACCTGATGTAAACCTTGCCGTGAGTTTGGTAGGAAGGTACCAAAGTAATCCCGGCATGGAACACTGGACAACGGTCAAGAATATCCTGAAGTACCTGAAAAGGACTAAGGATATGTTTCTCGTTTATGGAGGTGACGAAGAGCTCGTCGTAAAGGGTTATGTCGATGCTAGCTTCAACACAGATCTGGATGACTCCAAGTCACAATCCGGATACGTGTATATTTTGAATGGTGGGGCAGTCAGCTGGTGTAGTTGCAAGCAAAGCGTCGTGGCGGGATCTACATGTGAAGCGGAGTACATGGCAGCCTCGGAGGCAGCACAAGAAGCAATCTGGATGAAGGAGTTCATTACCAACCTAGGAGTTATTCCCAATGTGTCGGGCCCGATGACACTCTTCTGTGACAACACTGGAGCTATTGCCCTTGCCAAGGAGCCCAGGTTTCACAGGAAGACCAGGCATATCAAGCGTCACTTCAACTCCATTCATGAAAATGTTCAAAATGGAGACATAGATATTTGTAAAGTGCATACGGACCTGAATGTCGCAGATCCATTGACTAAACCTCTTCCTCGAGCAAAACATGATCAACACCAGAACTCTATGGGTGTTCGATTCATCACAATGTAACTAGATTATTGACTCTAGTGCAAGTGGGAGACTGTTCGAAATATGCCCTAGAGGCAATAATAAAATGGTTTTTATTATATTTCCTTGTTCATGATAATTGTCTATTGTTCATGCTATAATTGTATTATCCGGAAATCGTAATACATGTGTGAACACATAGACCACAACATGTCCCTAGTGAGCCTCTAGTTGACTAGCTCGTTGATCAATAGATGGTTACGATTTCCTGACCATGGACATTGGATGTCATTGATAACGGGATCACATCATTAGGGGAATGATGTGATGGACAAGACCCAATCCTAAGCATAGCGCAAGATCGTGTAGTTCGTCTGCTAAAGCTTTTCTAATGTTAAGTATCTTTTCCTTAGACCATGAGATTGTGCAACTCCCGGATACTGTAGGAATACTTTGGGAGTGCCAAACGTCACAACGTAACTGGGTGACTATAAAGGTGCACTACGGGTATCTCTGAAAGTGTCTGTTGGGTTGGCACGAATCGAGACTAGGATTTGTCACTCCGTATGACGGAGAGATATCTCTGGGCCCACTCGGTAAGACATCATCGTAATGAGCTCAATGTGACTAAGGGTTGGTCACGGGATGATGTGTTATGCAACGAGTAAAGTGACTTGCCGGTAACGAGATTGAACGAGGTATTGGGATACTGACGATCGAATCTCGGGTGAGTAATGTACCGATTGACAAAGGGAATTGTATACGAGATTGCTTGAATCCTCGACATCATGGTTCATCCGATGAGATCATCTTGGAACATGTGGGAGCCAACATGGGTATCCAGATCCTGCTGTTGGTTATTGGACGAAGAGTTGTCTCGGTCATGTCTGCATGGTTCCCGAACCCGTAGGGTCTACACACTTAAGGTTTGATGACGCTAGGGTTATTTGGAAGATTTGTATGTGATTACCGAATGTTGTTCGGAGTCCTGGACGTCACGAGGAGTTCCGGAATAGTACAGAGGTGAAGATTTATATACAGGAAGTCATCATACGGTCACCGGAAATATTCGGGGGTATACCGGTATTGTACCGGGACCACCGGAGGGGTTCCGGGGGTCCACCGGGAGGGTCCACCTGCCTCGGAGGGCCTTATGGGCTGTAGGTGGAAGGGAACCAGCCCTTAGTGTGCTGGGCGCCATTCCCCCCTAGGGCCCATGCACCTAGGGTTTTGCGGGAACCCTAAAGGGGGGCGCCCCCCTTGCTTGGGGGGCAAGCCCCCTCCCCCTTGGCCACCGCCCCCCTCTAGATCTCATCTAGAGGGACTGGCCCCCTTCCCCCTTCTCCCTATAAATAGAGGGGCGAGGGGAGGGCTGCAGGACCACATCCAAGGCGCAACCCCTCCCCTCCCCAACACCTCTCCTCCTCCGTGTGAGCTTGGCGAAGCCCTGCCGGAGAACTGCCACTCCATCACCACCACGCCGTTGTGTTGTTGTTGGAGCCTTCTTCCTCAACCTCTCCTTCCTCCTTGCTGGATCAAGGCGCGGGAGACGTCACCAGGCTGCACGTGTGTTCAACGCGGAGGCACCGTTGTTCGGTGCTTAGATCGGATTCGGCCGCGATTTGAATCGCTACGTGTACGACTCGTCCAACTGCATTCTTGCAACACTTCTGACTCGCGATCTTCAAGGGTATGAAGATGCACTCCCCTATCATTGCTAGTTACTCCATAGATTGATCTTGGTGATGCGTAGAATTTTTTTAATTTCTGCAACGATCCCCAACATTATCATGATATAAGAAAATATAAATAACAACTTTATTATTGCCTCTAGGGCATATTTCCTTCAATCTCCCACTTGCACTAGAGTCAACTATCTAGATTACATAGTAATGATTCTAATACCCATGGAGTCTTGGTGTTGATCATGTTTTGCTCGTGAGAGAGGCTTAGTCAACGGGTCTGCAACATTCAGATCCATATGTATCTTGCAAATCTCTATGTCTCCCTCCTCGACTTGATCGCGGATGGAATTGAAGCGTCTCTTGATGTGTTGGGTTCTCTTGTGAAATCTGGATTCCTTCGCCAAGGCAATTTCTCCATTATTGTCACAAAAGATTTTCATTGGACCCAATGCACTAGGTATTACACCTAGATTGGATATGAACTCCTTCATCCAGACTCCTTCATTTGCTACTTCTGAAGCAGCTATGTACTCTGCTTCACACATAGATCCCGCCACGATACTCTGCTTGGAACTACACCAACTGACAGCTCCACCATTCAATGTAAATACGTATCCGGTTTGTGACTTAGAGTCATCCGGATCAGTGTCAAAGCTTGCATTGATGTAACCATTTACGACAAGCTCTTTGTCACCTCCATAAATGAGAAACATATCCTTAGTCCTTTTCAGGTATTTCAGCATGTTCTTGACCGATGTCCAGTGATCCACTCCTGGATTACTTTGGTACCTCCCTGCAAAACTTATAGCAAGGCACACATCAGGTCTGGTACGCAACATTGCATACATGATAGAACCTATGGCTGAGGCATAGGGAATGACTTTCATTTTCTCTCTATCTTCTGGAGTGGTCGGGCAATGAGTCTGACTCAACTTCACACCTTGTAACACAGGCAAGAACCCTTTCTTTGACTGATCCTTTTTGAACTTGTTCAAAACTTTATCAAGGTATGTGCTTTGTGAAAGTCCAATTAAGCATCTTGATCTATCTCTATAGATCTTGATGCCCAATATATAAGCAGCTTCACTGGGGTCTTTCATTGAAAAATTCTTATTCAAGCATCCTTTTATGCTATCCAGAAATTCTGTATTATTTCCAATCAACAATATGTCATCCACATATAATATTAGAAATGCTATAGAGCTTCCACTCACTTTCTTGTAAATACAGGCTTCTCCAAAAGTCTGTATAAAACCATATGTTTTGATCACACTATCAAAGCGTATATTCCAACTCTGAGAGGCTTGCACCAGTCCATAAATGGACCACTGGAGCTTGCACACTTTGTTAGCACCTTTAGGATCGACAAAACCTTGTGGTTGCATCATATACAACTCTTCTTTAAGATATCCATTAAGGAATGCAGTTTTGACATCCATTTGCCAAATTTCATAATCATAAAATGCGGCAATTGCTAACATGATTCAGACAGACTTAAACATCGCTACGGGTGAGAAGGTCTCATCGTAGTCAACTCCTTGAACTTGTCGAAAACATTTTGCAACAAGTCGAGCTTTGTAGACAGTAACATTACCGTCAGCGTTGGTCTGCTTCTTGAAGATCCATTTATTTTCTATGGCTTGCTGATCATCGAGCAAGTCAACCAAAGTCCACACTTTGTTCTCATACGTGGATCCCATCTCAGATTTCACAGCCTCAAGCCATTTTGTAGAATCTGGGCTCATCATCGCTTCCTCGTAGTTCATAGGTTTGTCATGGTCAAGTAACATGACCTCCAAAACAGGATTACCATACCACTCTGGTGCGGATCATACTCTAGTTGACCTACGAGGTTCGGTAGTAACTTGGTCTGAAGTTTGATGATCATCATCATTAACTTCCTCCCTAATTGGTGTAGGAATCACTGGAACTGATTTCTATGATGAACCACTTTCGAATTCAGGAGAAGGTGCAATTAACTCATCAAGTTCTACTTTGCTCCCACTCAATTCTTTCGAGAGAAACTCCTTCTCTAGAAAGGATCCGTTCTTAGCAACAAATATCTTGCCTTCGGATCTGTGATAGAAGGTGTACCCAATAGTCTCCTTTGTATATCCTATGAAGACACATTTCTCTGATTTGGGTTTGAGCTTATCAGGTTGAAGCTTTTTCACATAAGCATCACAGCCCAAACTTTAAGAAATGATAGCTCAGGTTTCTTGCTAAACTACAGTTCATATGGTGTCATCTCAACGGATTTAGATGGTGCCCTATTTAACATGAATGCAGTCGTCTCTAAAGCATAACCCTAAAACAATAGCAGTAAATCGGTAAGAGACATCATAGATCGCACCATATCCAATAAAGTACGGTTACGATGTTCGGACACACCATTACGCTATGGTGTTCCAGGTGGCGTGAGTTGCGAAACTATTCCTCATTATTTCAAATGAAGACCAAACTCATAACTCAAATATTCACCTCCACAATCAGATCGTAGAAACTTTATTTTCTTGTTAAGATGATTTTCCACTTCACTCTGAAATTCTTTGAACTTTTCAAAAGTTTCAGACTTATGTTTCGTCAAGTAGATATACCCATATCTGCTTAAATCATGTGTGAAGGACAGAAGATGACGATACCCGCCGCGAGCCTCAACACTCATCGGACCGCATACATCAGTATGTATTATTTCCAATAAGTCAGTTGCTCGCTCCATTCTTCCAGAGAATGGAGTCTTAGTCATCTTGCCCATGAGGTATGGTTCGCAAGCATCAAGTGATTCATAATCAAGTGATTCCAAAAGCCCATCAGCATGGAGTTTCTTCATGCGCTTTACACCAATATGACCTAAACGGCAGTGCCATAAATAAGTTGCACTTTCATTATTAACCTTGCATCATTTGGCTTCAATATTATGAATATGTGTATCACTACAATCGAGATTCAACAAAAATAGACCACTCATCAAGGGTGCATGACCATAAAAGATATTACTCATATAAATAGAACAACCATTATTCTCTGATTTAAATGAATAACCGTCTCCCATTAAACAAGATCCAGATATAATGTTCATGCTCAACGCTGGCACCAAATAACAATTATTTAGGTCTAAAACTAATCCCGACGGTAGATGTAGAGGTAGCGTGCCGACGGCGATCACATCGAGTTTGGAACCATTTCCCACACGCATCATCACCTCGTCCTTAGCCAATCTTCGTTTAATCCATAGCCCCTGTTTCAAGTTGCAAATATGAGCAACAGAACCAGTATCAAATACCCAGGCGCTACTACGAGCATTAGTAAGGTACACATCAATAACATGTATATCAAATATACCTTTCACTTTTCCATCCTTCTAATCCGCCAAATACTTGGGGAAGTTCCGCTTCCAATGACTAGTCCCTTTGCAGTAGAAGCACTCGGTCTCAGGCTTGGGTCCAGACTTGGGCTTCTTCCCTTGAGCAGCAACTGGCTTGCTATTCTTCTTGAAGTTCCCCTTCTTCCCTTTGCCCTTTTTCTTGAAATTAGTGGTCTTGTTAACTATCAACACTTGATGATCCTTCTTGATTTCTACCTCCGCAGCCTTTAGCATTGCGAAGAGCTCGGGAATAGTCTTCTACATCCCTTGCATATTATAGTTCATCACGAAGCCTTTATAGTTTGGTGGCAGTGATTGAAGAGCTCTGTCAATGACACTATCATCAGGAAGATTAACTCCTGGCTGAGTCAAGTGGTTGTGGTATCCAGACATTCTGAGTATGTGTTCACTTACAGAACTATTCTCCTCCATTTCGCAGCTGTAGAACTTGTTGGAGACTTCATATCTCTCAACTCAGGCATTTTCTTGAAATATTAACTTCAACTCCTGGAACATCTCATATGCTCCATGACATTCAAAATGTATTTGAAGTCCCGATTCTAAGCCATAAAGCATGGCACACTGAACTATCGAGTAGTCATCAGCTTTGTTCTGCCAGATGTTCATAACATCTGGAGTTGCTCCTGGAGCGGGTCTTGCTCTAGCGGTGCTTACAGGACGTAATTTTTCTATGCAACAATGAGGATAATCCTCAAGTTACGGACCCAGTCAATGTAGTTGCTACCCTATGCAAAAAACTATCAGTTACTAAAATCATGATAAATTAAAGTTCAATTAATCATATTACTTAAGAACTCCCACTTAGACAGACATCCCTCTAGTCATCTAAATGATCACGTGATCCATATCAACTAAACCATGTCCGATCATCATGTGAGATAAAGTAGTTTTCAATGGTGAACATCACTATGTTGATCATATCTACTATATGATTCATGTTCGACCTTTCGGTCTCAGTGTTTCGAGGCCATATCTGCATATGCTAGGATCGTCAAGTTTAACCCAAGTATTCTGCACATGCAAAACTAGCTTGCACCCATTGTATGTGAACGTAGAGTGAAAGTGCGTTATATCGACTAGAGGGGGGTGAATAGGCGATTTTTATGAAAGTCTTCAAAACGTGGAAGTTATGAAGACAAACGATAGAAATAAACCTATTACCCTGCAGCGGAAGGTAGACTACACTAGGCAAGCCATAGTCAAGTATTCAATAGAGTGAAAGCACAATGACTAATAGCAGCAATGTAGTAAGGATCAGGTAGGAAGATATTGTGAAGCCACACAGAACACACAGTCACTCAGTGAAGACAAAAGATAGTGCGAACATACAATGACTTCACAAGGAGTAACAGTAAGTAAAGGGAAGGGAAGATGAAACCAGTGACTCGCTGAAGACAATGATTTGTTGGACCAGTTCCAGTTGCTGTGACAACTGTACATCTCGTTAGGGTGGCTAGGTATTTAAACCTTAGGACACACAGTCCCGGACACCCAGTCCTGAACACGCAGCTCAGGACACCCAGTCCTCACCGTATTCCCCTTGAGCTAAGGTCACACAGACCTCGCCCAATCACTTTGGTAAGTCTTCAAGGTAGACTCCCAAACCTTCACAGACTTTGTTCACCGGTAATCCACAATGTCTCTTGGATGCTCAGAACGCGACGCCTAACCGGCTGGAGGATGCACAGTCCTCAAGTGTAATAAGTCTTCAGATCACACAGACAAGAAGACTTAAGTGATGCCTAATACTCTTTGGCTCTAGGTGGTTAGGGCTTTATCCTCGCAAGGAATTCTCTCTCAAAGGCTTCGAGGTGGGTTGCTCTCAAACGACAAAAGCCGTACTCTGAATCTGAGCAGCCAACCGTTTATGGTTGTAGGGGGTGGGCTATTTATAGCCACTTGGCAACCCGACCTGATTTGTCCGAAATGACCCTGGGTCACTAAGGAACTGACACGTGTTCCAACGGTCAGATTTCAAACTCACACGGCAACTTTACTTGGGCTTCAAGCAAAGCTGACTTGCCCGACTCTGGACAAGATTCACTCTCAAAGTCTTCACTCGAAGACATAGGTTTTGTTTAAGCATCACTTCAGTCATTCTGACTGGTTCTCTTGGTCCCCACTTAACAGTACGGTGGTTCCTATGACTCAACACAGAAGAAAGAGAACTACGAAAGATCTAAGTCTTCGAGCTCCATAGGCTTCATGTGGTGTCTTCTCTTGTCATAGTCTTCAATGTGAATATCTTCATATACCACCTTTGACTTCAATGTCTTCATACATTTTTAGGGGTCATCTCTGGTAGGAAAACCGAATCAATGAGGGACTTCTACCTGTGTTATCCTGCAATTCTCACAAACACATTAGTCCCTCAACTAGGTTTGTCGTCAATACTCCAAAACCAACTAGGGGTGGCACTAGATGCACTTACAATCTCCCCCTTTTTGGTGATTGATGACAAACTAGTTGAAGTTTTCAACGGGGAATCTAATCTGTGAAATTGTAAAGGATAAGGAATTGTCTTGATAAGTTGCAAGGGCTCCCCCGAAGATGTGCATATAAGTAATTTGCTTTTGGAATGCAAATGCACATGGCAGGTTGTACTTGTGGAGATCCACTTCAACTTATGATAACAATCCACTATGCATGTGAAAGTATATGAAGATAATGACATGCATAATGGAAAATGGACGTCTGCAGAATGATCTAAGTGCGGAATTTATCGTCGCACATGCGGAATTTATCATCGCAACACAAGGTGGCAGATAAGTAGCAGACGACCATAGAGTTTAAGTGTTACAATTCAAAGAACCAAATGTAGCAAAACGAGAGTTGTAAGCATGAAGCAAAATATAAAGCACCCGCCCATATGGACCCGCTTGAAGACTATCAACCTCATATGCTTCTCCCCCTTTTGCCAGTAAGGACCAAAAAGGTTTGAAGACATAGAGCATCTACTCGTTCCCATGAGGAATAGGTGAAGCAGTAGGGTCGTTGGTGGTGTTTGGCGGTGCTGAAGAGCTTGGAGCAGAGTCGAAGCATGCTGAAGGAGGTGGCGGTGAAGTAGCATCGTCTTCATCCTCGTTCACTCTGGCATTCACAGTTGCAGCAGAGGAAGAGAACTCAGAGTCTTCAAGGGATGGAGTTCGTCGCAGCACTGCCCTTCGAGGAGGTGTGGAGTCAAACTTGAATCGCTCAGTGAAGCCATCCTCTTGAAGATCATCTTCAGAACACATCAGCGTTAGCCCTTTCCATGTGCGGCGAGAGGTTTCATGGGCAACAAAAGCATTCTTGGTGGCAAGATTGCGAATGCAATTAACATCCACCAAGAGGCTTCGCATCTGACGCTTCAGCCAGTCATGATGCCTATCCTGTTTCTGATGAAGAGCCACAAGAAGCTCTCGGTCGTTGAGAACACGAGTGCGCTTCTTGGGTCGTGGAGCAGTTGTACTGTCAGTGGCTTCAGTGAGAGCAGGATGCGGTGCACGTGTAGTGCTAGCCAAAGGATACACACGAGTTACGGCTTCAACTCCTTCAATGTTCTGAGAAAAACTTTGATGCTCTGCATTCTGAAGACTTAGGGGTTCCTTGGCAGGCTCAGGATAGATGGCTTCAATCGACATATCCACATCAGGCAGAAAAATCTGATGATTGCGAGCAGATGGCTGATATGAGATAGTGGAGTGAAGTTTGATCAGCGCATGACCCATGGGGCGTAGAACTTCAAGCCAAACAGATCAGAGCCTGATGCAGCAAGTTGGCGAATGAAGAAGTCCTGTGCATTGAAGCATTTTCCATGAAGAATATAGAAGACCAAAGTCTTCATTGCACCTTCAAGCTTGGCATGTGGAGAATGTCCTTTGATTGGCCAGAGAGTTCGCCTTATGATGTGACAAATGGTTCTTGGCAGATACTCAAGGTCTTCAACGAAGAACTCCGTGGGATAAGCAGCATCTTGGGGCAATGGCTTCATCATACTGAGCATCTGACTCATATTAGGTTCAGTCTTCTGAAAGATGCTCTCAATAGCTTCACTATGAAGCTGACAGCCATGCTCGTAGAGATCGCCAGGAGTGGGCAAACCAGTGAGCTCAATGATGTCAAAGGCTTTGGCTTCGTGATGAACGTTTCCTGTCATCCACTCCAGGACCCAAGTCTTCGGATCTCTGTTATACCTGCGGATGTGAAGTGTGGCATAGAATTGGAGCAGCAACTCTTCATTCCAATGCTCTTGGTCAGTGACGAATGGCAGCAATCCAACTTCTTTGAAGCAATCCAGAGCTTCTTCCAGACAGGCAGACCAGCTATAGCTTCAATGTCAAGATGCTTGTGGGGGAAGATGTGACCTTGATTGTATAGAATGCAGGAGTAATAGCTTCGCTGCGGATATCCTTTCCCTTGAGTAGGGGTTCCTGGAGCTATTGAAGAATGTGTTGTCTGCTCTGAAGCCATTGATATTAAAGGATCCAGGTGCTGATGCAGGACCTGGGAACCTGGGCAATCTTGGGATTGGCTTCTATACCTGAGGCCTGTGCTCAACATGATAGTCGAACTGGGGACCGGCAGTAGGTGCAAGAACAGAAGCAGTGGGATCAGTGACTTCGCTGACTTCTGGTGCTTTTGTTGATGAGGTCTCCACAGTAGCTTCAGCCATGACAGCGTTAGTGGCTTCAGTGGTGTTGGCGGTGGCAGCCTCAAGATTTTCAACCTCCACTTGACGAGCTGGAGGGTCGGTCACAATCACGTTCTCCTCGAGAACCGCTTCTTAGTGGGACAGGAGAGTAGCAGCTTGTGGGACTTCTTCTTCATCGGCTGATGCAGCCGGAATGTCTTCAACAGATTCAGCTTCAGACGCAGAGACTGGAGGCCTTGGTCCTTTGCGAAGCCTGCGCAACGCAGGCGACACCTGTGTAGTTGGAGTTGGCTGGGCCTCATAGTCTTCTTCCTCTTCTTGGAGGGGGCAATAGGAGAGGCTTCAGGATGTTTCCTCTTCCTAGCTTCAGCCTCAGTAGTCCTCGTCTTCTTGAGCTCTGAAGCAGTTGACCGGATTTTTGGCTTCGAGCCAGTCATTCTAGTTGGGAAGACAATGGGATCTGCTTCCTGCCTTGGTGCGTTAGGTTCAGCCGTAGCGGGCTTCTTCATCTTCTTTGCTGCCATCCTGGGGTCGATGCCAGGACGCCCAAGGGCCTTGCGCTTCTCAGCCTCATTGTAGGCCTGCACACATTTGTCAGCCAGAACCTTCATGCGCTCACGAGAACCTTGAGCTTCTGCATGTTTCTTGAGAAAGGCTTCCTTGAGCTCGTGTAGCATAATCTTGAAGTTCTTCACCTCTTGCATGCTGAGCTTGGCCATATGCTTCTTGAACTGAGCCTTTTCATAGTCAATCTTTTGCTTCAGTTCAACAATGCGCTGGGCGATAGCTAACTCTGAAGCAATGGCGCCATGGAAGGCGACACTGAGGCCAATAGGTAGTTGCAGATCTTCAAAGCTGATGTTTGGTGTGTCAAACCACTCGTCAATGAAGTTGTGGATGATGGTTACATCAAAGAGAGGCAGATCATTGAAGATTTCTACTTCTTCTTTGCTCTTGATGAGTTGCTCAAGAGCGTCATCTGCAAGATCTTCGTCACTTGACAGATCAATGGCATCATTGCGCAGAATGGCAGCAGCTGTGAGCTCTTGGCCGGTGTGTGGCAGAGGCATCTTGACCTTTTGGGCTTGGAGATGCGTGATAAATCTTCGGACTGCACACTGTCTTCAGGAGGTGCAGTTGCCAGTGGCTTCGCCCGTGAGATTTTTGGTGAAGGGGCAGGCTTTGAAGCTTTAGGCTTCTTCAACTTCTTTGGCTTCGGCGCTGCAGGCGCTTCATCCGATTCAGCGTCAACTGCAGGTTCATTCACTGCAGTCCCTTGAACCAAGATATGGGTGATGAGGCCTTCAAGGTTGTAGAAAGGACCAATGACATTGGGTTCTGCATCTCGTGTGCCATCAGCCCTTGGAGCTGAGGGACCAGGGTTGAAGTCTAGTCCCAATGTCTTCTTGTTTTGCTTCGCTGAGTTCTGGGCAAACTGGAAGTTGCGCTTGAATAGAATGTCGTCACGACACCATAGTAGTGACGATGGGTGTGCATCAACAGGCTGTGGCCCACGGACCATGCAGGGATAGAAGCCTTGTTCAATGGCTTCATCTCTGGACCTGGGTTGAAGATTCTTGTATAGGATGTCTCCCCATGGTCTCTTGATGGCATTTTTCTCAGCATATTCCTGGGTTACAAATCGGTATTTGAACCATTGTTCTGCCCAATATCTTCGAATCCATTGGATTCGGGTCTTGCGCTGATTGTAATCCTCTTCAGGATCTGTCCTGTACAGTTCTGAGAGGTCATCTGGCAGATCTCTAGATGTTTCTCCACGACGCTTTCTGCCACCCTTCCTTGCTGATTTCTCTGAAGCCATGAACTTTAAACTGAAAGGCTTCAACATGTTCAAAGGCTTCAAAGATTTTCGCTTGCTGGACAAACAGGAACTTGCTTCGGGAGAATTTATATGATGCTGTAAGAATTCTGCAAATGAATGCAGACTATGAGAACCAAGGGATTCTCCCACGGACATGTACCTGTGACAGCATTAAGGTGCGAGGGAAGGGGAAGAGGTCATATGCATTCTCAGAAGATTTTGAATATAAAATAGTTTAGAAGACATTGACCTCATCGTGCGAAGACATTCACTCATAGATAAGAAGTTGGTTCCAGATTTGTACGAATCCAGAGATCAGTACAAGTGAGGAATCTAACTACTTTGTGAAGCATAAGTGAATATACTAGGCATGTTATGAGATACAGTAGGAGAGAGATCTAACTTGTGTGAATAGAAACTGCTTGTGGTAGAAAGTGACAAAGCCATAGGATCACCGGTGCCGTAAAAAGGAAGTTTTATTTACCACACTAAGAACTGCTAGACGGAGTGGAAGATGAGGCCGAGCAGTTCGATCTTCCGTGCCCTAACTTGGCGACGGAGGACACCTACGGCGACGGCGGAGAGGACGATGTCCGCGGTCAGCGTGAAGACGGCGTCGGAGAGGTTGCGGCAGCGAAGCGCTTCGTCGCCGGCGTCGTCGAGGGCTAGCGGTGGCGCTAGGGTTCGTGCGAGAGTGGAAGAAGAGATAATGACCGCCGTGAAAGTGTGTATTTATAGGTACAGGGCGGCACTGCGTTATTACACAGGTGCCCCCGGCGATTCGCATCTGTGGAACACGTGGCCATCATACAGAATTTTGGGGTTTGTTCCACGTCCCACGCACGCCTGGATTGTCGGGTGGTCGTTCCTACTTCTCCGGGTTTCATGTGGAGGAATGAGCATTAAAAGTGGACTTAAGGTTTGTCTTTGTATCTTCTGCTGACAAGGACGCAGAGAAGACATTCAACAATTTCAATAGAATTCATATGATTTGGAGAGATAGAGTTTGAGATAGATAGCATAGAGAGGTTAGGGTCCGATCACATTCACTTAGTTCAAAAGATTCAACAAGAAGACATAGCTATAAGTGAATGTTGTAGAGGACAGAACACTAGTATATATATATATAATCAACATAGTGCAGATAATCATGAAGACATGTTGAGATTGAAGCCAAACCAAATGTGAAGACATAGCAAGGTAACGCCATGAGTGAAACACTTCAAAATAGAACATTTGGTGGTGGCGTTACCCACCGTATAGGAAGTATTAGACCCAGACACGACGCACAATTATCGTGGCGCTCCGAAGTCAAATTCCACATTAATGTATTCACACTTAGAATGTATGTCTTCATTGATTGAAGATATACATTACTTCGTGTGTTGCACATCTAAGTCATCAATATGCATAAGGGTTAGGATGTGTGCCTGATCATAGGACATTTGAGGATTCCAGGATATTTAGCTCACACCGTAACTTGCAAAATCTCTTCTCATCCAAGGGCTTGGTGAAGATATCTGTGAATTGCTCTTCAGTGTTGACGTGTATGATATCAATATCTTCCTTCACAACATGATCTCTGAGAAAGTGATGACGAATTTCAATGTGCTTTGTCTTCGAGTGCTGAACTGGGTTGTTGGCAATCTTGATGGCGCTTTCGTTGTCGCAGTAGAGTGGCACTTGCTTCAGATGAATGCCATATGAAGATGTACATAGATAAAGCAAGGAACCAATCATGGAGTGGTATACCTTTTGATCGAACTCTTTACCATTGTTGTCAGGACCCAGATGATGCTTGGCTGGCATTGGCGTCGTGAAGCCTTTGCAGTCTTGCATACCGAACTTCTTTAGGAAATCTTTGAGATACTTCTCTTGAGATATGAAGATGCCGTTGCGTTGCTGTCGTATTTGAAGACTGAGAAAGAACTTCAGCTCTCCCATCATTGACATTTGATATTGCTCTTGCATCATATATCCAAACTCTTCACTGTACTTCTGATTGGTGCAGCCGAAGATAATGTCATCCACATATATTTGGCACACAAACAGTTCACCATCATATGTCTTCGTGAAGAGAGTGGGGTCGAGAGAACCAGGTATGAAGCCTTTGCTCTTCAGGAAGTATTTGAGTGTGTCATACCAGGCCCGAGGGGCTTGTTTGAGGCCATACAGTGCCTTGTTGAGCTTGTATACCATGTCAGGATGTTTTGGATCTTCAAAGCCAGGAGGTTGTGCAACATACACTTCTTCTTAAATCTTGCCATTGAGGAAGGCGCTCTTCACATCCATTTGATAAAGAAGTATGTTGTGATGATTTGCATAGGCCAGCAGTATGCGTATGGCTTCAAGTCTAGCCACAGGAGCAAATGTTTCATCGAAGTCAATGCCTTCCACTTGAGTATATCCTTGAGCAACGAGACGAGCTTTGTTTCTGACAACTTGACCATGCTCATCTTGCTTGTTGCGGTATATCCATTTGGTGCCTATTATGTTGTGATTCCGAGGATCGGGACGCTTGACCAGTTCCCATACATTATTCAGCTCAAACTGTTGAAGCTCGTCTTGCATAGCTTGAATCCATTCAGGTTCCATGAAGGCTTCTTCAACTTTCTTGGGTTCTGTTATTGAGACGAATGCGAAGTGCCCACAGAAATTTGCTAGCTGAGTTGCCCTTGAACGAGTGAGTGGACCGGGTGCATTGATGCTATCAATTATTCTTTCAATCTGCACTTCATTGGCAACGCGAGGATGTACAGGGCGAAGATTTTGCTCTTGCTGATCATTGTCGTTGTTAGAAGGAATGTCTTCAGGCTGAGCATTGTCTTCATGTTGATCAGGTGCTGAGATGATAAGTTCTTCTTCAGGATGAGCTTCAGAAGGTATAATTTCTCCAGTTCCCATTAGCTTGATTGATTCACTGGATGGAACTTCATCTAGCACATTTGGCAGTTGCTCTCTTTGTGAACCGTTGGTCTCATCGAACCGCACATCCACTGTTTCAACCACTTTGTAATGAAAGAGATTGAAGACTCTGTAGGAGTGCGAATCCTTTCCATATCCAAGCATAAAACCCTCATGTGCTTTTGGTGCAAACTTTGAGGTGTGATGTGGGTCCTTGATCCAGCACCTGGCGCCAAATACTCTGAAGTAACTGACATTTGGCTTCTTGCCAGTAAGGAGCTCATAAGATGTCTTGTTCAGAAGCTTGTGAAGATAAACACGATTGATTGTATGGCATGCAGTATCAATGGCTTCAGGCCAGAATTTTCTTGGAGTCTTGTATTCATCTAGCATCGTTCTGGCCATCTCAATGAGTGTTCTGTTCTTGCGTTCGACGACCCCATTCTGCTGTGGCGTGTACGGGGCTGAGAATTCATGTGTGATGCCCAAGGTATCAAGATATGTATCAAGGCCAGTGTTCTTGAATTCAGTGCCATTGTCACTTCTGATATGCTTTATCTTGGCGCCATAGTTGTTCATTGCTCGATTGGCGAAGCGTCTGAAGACATCCTGCACTTCAGTCTTGTAAAGGATTATGTGCACCCAAGTATATCTAGAATAATCATCAACAATGACAAAGCCATAGAGACAAGCAGTAGTAGTAAGAGTTGAGTAATGAGTGGGACCGAAAAGATCCATGTGAAGCAGTTCGAAGGGTCGAGTAGTGGTCATGATTGTCTTCGAGGGATGTTTGGCCCTCGTCATCTTTCCTGCCTCACAGGCACCGCATAAGTGATCTTTCTTGAACTTGACGCCCTCGATGCCTATGACATGCTTCTTCTTTGCCAGGGTGTGGAGGTTCCTCATGCCAGCATGCCCAAGCCTCCGATGCCAGAGCCAGCATTCTGAAGCTTTTGCTAGAAGACATACGGCAAGCTGTGGTCCTGCTGAGAAATCTACCACGTACAAATCATCTTTTCGATACCCTTCAAATACTAGAGACTTGTCAGATTCCATTAGAACAAGGCAACGATATTTTCCAAATATTACGATCATGTTTAAATCGCAAAGCATTGAGACAGACATTAAGTTGAAGCCAAGGGATTCAACAAGCATGACTTTATCCATGTGTTGATCCCTTGAGATTGCAACTCTACCTAGACCCAATACCTTACTTTTACCAGTGTCAGCAAATGTGATGTGGCTCTTGTCGGATGGACGTAAGGTTGAGTCCATAAGAAGGCTTCTTTTGCCAGTCATGTGATTTGTACACCCACTATCAATAATCCATTCTGAAGACGCTGGTGTCGTACCCTACAGTGCAGTTAGGGGGATAGGCTTCACGAAGAGCATTGTGAAGCAAAAACATTTGACGAACCAGTGGGTTATGAAAGCTTAGATCCAGATTAGGACTAATAGGGAGAGTAGCAAGCGATTCAGGAACGAAGTACATAGTAAGACCATTCGGGCATTTGATCTTGCGCCCTACAAGATGTTTAAGGTCCCCAGCAATAGCGTCAGACGATTTTGGTTTTCTGCTGGAGACCTTTCCCTGCAAAAGAGAGTTAAGCTTTCTTAGCCACCCACATCTTCAAGGGTGGCTTAGAAGCAATAAGTCTAAGTGCAGCATCTGAGAACTTTGGCTTTGGAGCCCTAGCAAACAGTCTTGCAGGCGGACAATAGTACTCATAAGAATAAGCAGAATAGTTCTTGGTCTTATGAACATGGCGGTTTGATGAACCGCTCTCATATTCATATGCCTGAGTATGGTTTCCCTGCAAAACATTTGCGTTAGTGCGACTCAGGTGAGTCCTCTGTCTGTATGAAGCCTTTGGACCGTATGAAGCCTTTGGTCTGAGGTTTGTCTTCTTCACGTGAGGTGTCATGATGACATTCACAGGAAGATTCTCCAGACACCTTTTCGGAACCCAGATCTTCTTCATAGGCGGTCCATTCCTGCAGTTAGTACCAATGTACCTGGCAAACACTTCACCATTCTGATTCTTAAACAGTTTATAGTTTGCATCAAGGGATTCATCAATGATAATGGGGTTAGCACAAGTGAAGCCAGATAGATTGGATGGATCTGCTGAAGGTTCCTTTGCAGCAACCCACGTGGTTTTGGGGTACTGCTCAGGTTTCCAGTAAGAGCCATCAGCATTCATTTTCCTTACGAACCCAACACCCTCTTTCCTCGGGTTTCGGTTCAGAATCTGCTTTTTGAGGACATCACATAGTGTCTGATGCCCTTTAAGACTTTTGTACATCCCTGTTTCAAGCAATGTCTTCAACCTAGCATTCTCATCAGCAATAGCAGTGGTATCCTCAGCAGAGGGGTTAGTTACCACATCAACAGTTGAAGATATTGCAACAGTAGTAGCAGTAGAACATTCAGCAACAGAAGTAGCATTATCACGCTCAATGCATTTAAGACATGGTGGTTCAAATCCTTCCTGAGCGGAACTGATCTGTTTGGCGCGAAGTGACTCGTTTTCCTTTTGAAGATCTTCATGAGCCGCTCTCAATTTCTCAAGATCTTGCTTCCTTTGAAGATAATCATAGGAAAGCTTTTCATGAGTTGTTGAGAGAGTTTCATGACGACTTTCAAGTTCCTCATACTTAACGTGAAGATTTTTTATGTCTTCAATTAAGGATTCAGATCGAGTCATTTCAGCACCTAACAGATCATCGCTTCTGTCTAACAGTTTTTGAATATGTTCCATAGCTTTCTGTTGTTCAGTTGCAATTTTAGCAAGTGTTTTGTAGCTGGGTTTTGAACCACAATCAGAGTCATCGTCACTAGATGTTTGATAGTGAGTAGTGCGTGTGTTTACCTTGGCACCGCGTGCCATGAAGCAGTAGGTAGAAGCGGAGTAGTCCTTGTCATTTGCATCGGTGTCGGTGATGAAGTCATTGTCTTCAGTGTTGAAGATGGACTTGGCAACGTATGCTGTAGCCAGACTTGCGACGCCTGAATCGGACTCCTCCTCAGACTCCACCTCCGCCTCCTCAGAAGCGGACTCCTCCTCTGAATCCATTTCCTTGCCAACAAACGCACGTGCCTTGCCAGA
Source organism: Triticum aestivum (assembly GCF_018294505.1). Classification (NCBI taxonomy): domain Eukaryota; kingdom Viridiplantae; phylum Streptophyta; class Magnoliopsida; order Poales; family Poaceae; genus Triticum; species Triticum aestivum. Next base: position 453,123,587 of record NC_057794.1, read on the forward strand.
TGAGCTCTTCTTGTGTGATGAAGACTTTGAGGAAGACTTGGAAGAAGACTTTGAGTATTTCTTCTTCTTCTTGTCGTCAGAGTCATATTCCTTGCTCTTCTTCTTCTTTTTGTTCTCATTGTCCCACTGTGGACACTCAGAGATGAAGTGGCCAGGTTTCTTGCACTTGTGACATGTTTTCTTCTTGTAGTCGTGAGCAGAAGCTTCATCATTCCTTGAGCTTGATCGGGAAGACTTTCTGAAACCTTTCTTCTTGGTGAATTTTTGGAACTTCTTCACAAGCATAGCAAGTTCCCTTCCAATGTCTTCAGGATCATCCGAACTGCTGTCAGATTCTTCTTCAGATGAGGAGACAGCTTTTGCCTTCAAGGCACGAGTTCGCCCATAGTTTGGACCGTAGATATCTCTTTTCTCAGAAAGCTGAAACTCATGTGTGTTGAGCCTCTCAAGTATGTCAGACGGATCGAGTGTCTTGAAATCAGGACGTTCTTGAATCATCAGGGCTAGGGTGTCAAACGAACTATCAAGTGATCTCAGTAGTGTCTTGACGACTTCATGTTTGGTGATCTCAGTAGCGCCGAGGGCTTGAAGCTCATTTGTGATGTCAGTGAGTCGGTCAAATGTGAGCTGGACATTCTCATTGTCATTTCGCTTGAAGCGGTTGAAGAGGTTGCGAAGGACACTGATTCTCTGATCTCTCTGGGTTGAGACGCCTTCATTGACCTTGGAGAGCCAGTCCCAGACCAGCTTAGATGTTTCCAAAGCACTCACACGGCCATACTGTCCTTTGGTCAGATGACCACAGATGATATTCTTGGCAGTAGAGTCCAGTTGAACGAACTTCTTGACATCAGCAGCAGTGACACCTTCTCCAGCCTTGGGAACGCCGTTCTTGACGACATACCATAGGTCGACGTCAATGGCTTCAAGATGCATGCGCATCTTATTCTTCCAGTAGGGATATTCAGTTCCATCGAAGACGGGGCACGCAGCGGAGACTTTAATTATCCCTGCAGTCGACATAGCTAAAACTCCAGGTGGTTAAACCGAATCACACAGAACAAGGGAGCACCTTGCTCTGATACCAATTGAAAGTGCGTTATATCGACTAGAGGGGGGGTGAATAGGCGATTTTTATGAAAGTCTTCAAAACGTGGAAGTTATGAAGACAAACGATAGAAATAAACCTATTACCCTGCAGCGGAAGGTAGACTACACTAGGCAAGCCATAGTCAAGTATTCAATAGAGTGAAAGCACAATGACTAATAGCAGCAATGTAGTAAGGATCAGGTAGGAAGATATTGTGAAGCCACACAGAACACGCAGTCACTCAGTGAAGACAAAAGATAGTGCGAACATACAATGACTTCACAAGGAGTAACAGTAAGTAAAGGGAAGGGAAGATGAAACCAGTGACTCGCTGAAGACAATGATTTGTTGGACCAGTTCCAGTTGCTGTGACAACTGTACGTCTGGTTAGGGCGGCTAGGTATTTAAACCTTAGGACACACAGTCCCGGACACCCAGTCCTGAACACGCAGCTCAGGACACCCAGTCCTCACCGTATTCCCCTTGAGCTAAGGTCACACAGACCTCGCCCAATCACTCTGGTAAGTCTTCAAGGTAGACTCCCAAACCTTCACAGACTTCGTTCACCGGCAATCCACAATGTCTCTTGGATGCTCAGAACGCGACGCCTAACCGGCTGGAGGATGCACAGTCCTCAAGTGTAATAAGTCTTCAGATCACACAGACAAGAAGACTTAAGTGATGCCTAATTCTCTTTGGCTCTGGGTGGTTAGGGCTTTATCCTCGCAAGGAATTCTCTCTCAAAGGCTTCGAGGTGGGTTGCTCTCAAACGACAAAAGCCGTACTCTAAATCTGAGCAGCCAACCGTTTATGGTTGTAGGGGGTGGGCTATTTATAGCCACTTGGCAACCCGACCTGATTTGTCCGAAATGACCCTGGGTCACTAAGGAACTGACACGTGTTCCAACGGTCAGATTTCAAACTCACACGACAACTTTACTTGGGCTTCAAGCAAAGCTGACTTGCCCGACTCTGGACAAGATTCGCTCTCAAAGTCTTCACTCGAAGACATAGGTTTTGTTTAAGCATCGCTTCAGTCATTCTGACTGGTTCTCTTGGACCCCACTTAATAGTATGGTGGTTCCTATGACTCAACACAGAAGAAAGAGAACTACGAAAGATCTAAGTCTTCGAGCTCCATAGGCTTCATGTGGTGTCTTCTCTTGTCATAGTCTTCAATGTGAATATCTTCATATACCACCTTTGACTTCAATGTCTTCATACATTTTTAGGGGTCATCTCTGGTAGGAAAACCGAATCAATGAGGGACTTCTACCTGTGTTATCCTGCAATTCTCACAAGCACATTAGTCCCTCAACTAGGTTTGTCGTCAATACTCCAAAACCAACTAGGGGTGGCACTAGATGCACTTACATAGAGCTTATCACACCTGATCATCACATGGTGTCTCGGCACGACAAACTGTAGCAACGGTGCATACTCAAGGAGAACACTTATACCTTGAAATTTTGTGAGGGATCATCTTATAATGCTACCGCCGTACTAAGCAAAATAAGATGCATAAAGGATAAACATCACATAAAATCAAAAAATGTGACATGATATGGCCATCATCATCATCTTGTGCCTTTGATCTCCATCTCCAAAGCACTGTCATGATCTCCATCGTCACCGGCTTGACACCTTGACCTTCATCGTAGCGTCGTTGTCGTCTCACCAATTATTGCTTCTACCACTATCGCTACCGCTTAGTGATAAAGTAAAGCAATTGCATGGCGATTGCATCTCATACAATAAAGCGACAACCACATGGCTCCTGCCAGTTGCCGATAACTGTTACGAAACATGATCATCTTATACAACAATTTATATCTCCTCACGTCTAGACCATATCACATCACAACATGCCCTGCATAAACAAGTTACATATCCTCTACTTTGTTGTTGCATGTTTTACGTGGCTACTACGGGCTTCTAGCAAGACCATTCTTACCTACGCATCAAAATCACAATGATTTTTCATCAAGTGTGCTGTTTTAACCTTCAACCAGGACCAGCCGTAGTCAAACTCGATTCAACTAAAGTTGGTGAAATAGGCACCTGCCAGCCACCTATGTGCGAAGCACGTCGGTAGAACCAGTCTCATGAACGCGGTCATGTAATGTCGGTCCAGGCCGCTTCATCCAACAATACCGCCGAATCAAAGTACGACGTTGGTGGTAAGCATTATGACTATTATCGCCCACAACTCTTTGTGTTCTACTCGTTCATATATCATCTACGCATAAACCTGGCTCGCATGCCACTGTTGGGGAACGTAGAAATTCAAAAAAATTCCTACGAACACACAAGATCTAACTAGGAGATGCATAGCAACGAGAGGGGAGAGTGTGCCCATGTACCCTCATAGACCGAAAGCGGAAGTGTTTAGTAACACGGTTGATGTAGTTGAACATCTTCACGATCCAACCGATCCAAGTACCGAACGTACGACACCTCCGTGTTCAGCACACGTTCAGCACGATGACGTCCCTCGAGCTCTTGATCCAGTAGAGGGTCGAGGGAGAGTTTCGTCAGCACGACGGTGTGGTGATGGTGTTGATGATGTGATCCGCGCAGGGCTTCGCCTAAGCACTACGGTAATATGACCGAGGTGGTAAAATGTGGAGGGGGCACCACACACGGCTAAGACAATTGATGTTGTGCCTTTGGGTGCCCTCTGCCCACATATATAAAGGAGGGGGGGAGGAGGAGGCCAGCCAAGGGGGAGACGCGCCAGGGGGGGTCCTACTAGGACTTCAAACCTAGTAGGATTCGCCCCCTTTCCTTCCAACGGAGAGGGGGAAAGGGGAAAGCAGGGAGAGGGAGAAGGAAAGAGGGGGGCCGCGCCCCCTCCCCTTGTCCAATTCGGATTGGGGCAAGGGGGGTGCGCCCCACCTCCTGTGGCCTGCCTCCTCTCCTCCACTATGGCCCATTAGACCCAATAACTTTCCCGAGGGGGGTTCCGGTAACCTCCCGGTACTCCAAAAATTCCCCGATCTTCTTCGGAACCATTCCGGTGTCCATATATAACCTTCCAGTATCAATCTTTACCTCTCGACCATTTAGAGACTCCTTGTCATGTCCGTGATCTCATCCGGGACTCCAAACAAACTTCGGTCATCAAAAACACATAACTCATAATACAAATCTTCATTGAACGTTAAACGTGCGGACCCTATGGGTTCGAGAACTATGTAGATATGACCGAGACACATCACTGGTCAATAACCAATAGCGAAACCTGGATGCTCATATTGGCTCCTACATATTCTACGAAGATCTTTACCGGTCAAATCACATAACAACATACGTCATTCACTTTGTCCTCGGTATGTTACTTGCCCGAGATTCGATCGTTGGTATCATCATACCTAGTTCAATCTCGTTACTGGCAGGTCTCTTTACTCATTATGTAATGCATCATCCCATAACTAACTCATGAGTTACATTGCTTGCAAGGCTTATAGTGGTGTGCATTACCGAGAGGGCCCAGAGATACCTCTCCGATACACGGAGTGACAAATCCTATTCTCAATCTATGCCAACTCAACAAACACCTTCGGAGACACCTATAGACCATCTTTATAATCACCCAGTTACATTGTGACGTTTGATAGCACACAAGGTGTTCCTCCGGTATTCGGGAGTTGCATAATCTCATAGTCAGAGGAATATGTATAAGTCATGAAGAAAGCAATAGCAATAAAACTAAACGATCATAATGCTAAGCTAATGTATGGGTCTTCTCCATCACATCATTCTCTAATGATGTGATCCCATTCATCAAATGACAACACATGTCTATGGTCAGGAAACTTAACCATCTTTGATTAACGAGCTAGTCAAGTAGAGGCATACTAGGGACACTCTGTTTGTCTATGTATTCACACAAGTACTAAGTTTCTGGTTAGTACAATTCTAGCATGAATAATAAACATTTACCATGATATAAGGAAATATAAATAACAAATTTATTATTGCCTCTAGGGCATATTTCCTTCAATATTATCATCATGGTGTGACGAAATATTTGGCTCCAGCAAAATGAAAAGATATCTAGGAATGTGGCTCAACATATTCAAGGCTGGCATGACAATCTCAATGAAAATCTGTCGATTGATTTATGGTTTTCCGGTCAAAATAAATTACAATTGTATCGGTTTTAGGCTCCCATGCAAAATAAATTACTAAAGGGAGACATTTTGCTAATATTACCTAATTGGGGTTTCTTGTTACATGCGCACCAAAGTTAAATAAGTCATTTTTTCGACAAAGGGTGGATTTTATTGGCTCGAATGGAGCATCAAGATGACGCATCACACTGAACACACATCCAGACTCTGCATAACTAAGATGCACACAGCCAACCCAACAAACACACGCAGAAACACACCCGCAACTAGCAAAGTCATAAGACCGAAAGCTATGTGCAGGTGTGGAAAAAAGAAAAAAGAAACAAAAAATAAGCCCCAAAGGGATCAGATGAACGATCGACAAACTACAGCTGAGACCATATCCGCACCAACCATTGACACCACATGGATGACAAGGATCTTCAACAGTAGCGCCTTCAGGAAGGAAGCGGCACTCAAGCGACACCGTCACCAGATCCAACCACAAGGGCCAGTATCAAAGTTTTCACCCTCAAGAATCAGTCTAAACATATCCGAGCAATGCCTCCAACAAGGTCACCACGTAAAAACATCGCCATTGCCAGGAATAACCACTCGGGTCTGTCCTAGGCTTTCGCCCCAGAGTTCAATACTGGGTGCACATAGCACCACCATCCAAATCTCACATGTGTTGTCTTCACCGCTTTTGCGCTATCCGAGCACCTACAATTGGATTGCCGCTACTTCACAAACAACCCTCTGTGTCAAGCGATTGTCCATAATTTGTAACCCACCACTGAAGCCATCCACCGGATCAGGAGATAAAACATCCCGACGTCTTTCTGATGACCCCCACTGTCGTGGATCCATATGAAGTCATTGCAGAACAATCTACATACGCCACCATCCGGCCAATCAGATCTAAATCACCTCCACCATCTAGCACATCACTGTAGCCCCAACAATCCAGAGACCGCGTGGCTGGAGCAATGCCAAGACCATTGTTGCCTCAATGACCGCCACGCCGGAGCCACCACTGCATATCGAGGGAGGTGAGTACTGCCAGAGACGAGGGCCGCCATGCATGAGGCATATTTGCGACTGGCCACAGCCATGTTGGATCTTGGAAGACGTCAGATGCAGCTCATGGGGAAATAGCCCGCCGCCACCATGGCCACTGCCAGTCCGTGACTCCATCTGACACTAGCCACCGGAGACCACGACGCCATCTTGGGGAGGAGGTCAGGGGCGCACGCAACAAGCTAGGGAACCGATCTGCCCCGTCGCCACCATCCGCCATCGCAGGACCTTGCCGCTGTCGTAGGTCTGCCCCAGCACCGCCCACACGGCCACCTCGGTAGCACCACCATGAGCACCTAGGGTCGTTGCCCCGGCTCCCAAGCTCTGCTGCCAAGACACTTTGTCCGAGGCCGCTGCGTCGTGCCGGTCAGAGCCCTCCCTGCGCGAGGGATGATCTTAGCGCGAGAATACATCCCCGCCACCACCGTCGGACAAGCAGGCTTTGCCTGTTGGTGTCCTCCGGCGGCAGCGGGGGAGCAGATGGAGAGGACGAGGGCGGGCAGTTATGATGTCTAAACAAATGGAAAGGGGTTGAGACCGGTGCCTTAAATAAGTCATGTATGGTTCCCTTCAAGCGCTTGTAGATGGGTCCTTGTAATCTTCATATTCGTATTTAAGGCCACCATGTGCTAAAAAACTAAAAAACATCATACACATGTCAAAGTGATGCAATAAAGATCTAGAAGTAGTATGAAACAAACAAAAATTATAGATACATTTAAGATGTATCACCAACTAGATGTGAAAAATATTAAAGCAAAAATGTTTTGTATGAAAGGGATAATGGGAGCTCATCCAGATAAAATAAGGGCACCAAGGATAGCGTAGAAAATTATACCATCCCTTATCCCAACATTGAGGTGATGCAATAGCACATAAGCGGAGGGGTGGGAGGGAGTATTTCACCACTCTCATTTAATTATGCCTTTCTCGTTACATATTAAGAATACCTTGTTCATGGATGTCTCGTCGATGACGTAGATGAGGGTGGAGGATTATGTGGTCGGTACTCTTCTGGATTGGGTGTATCTAGTAGTGTCTTCGTGTTATACGGATGGTCTTCAAACGTAACAAAGCCACTTTATGTCTTGGTCCTCTGGCTCCTTCTCCGGCCAACGACGTCCAACCAACTACTTTGGCGTTTTCGCAGAGGTTGTGAGGCTACATTTTTCCGATCGGTCTAACATATCAGGGGTGGTCGTCGACCGTCTTCATCGCCTTCTACTCTGGATTATTTCACTGGCATAATCTGGCTTCAACCAACAACTTCCCGATAGCTAAGTCAACAATCTTTTCTGACGCTGCTAGTGTTTTAGAGGTCCAAAGGCTGCATCGAGTTTGCTCTGCATGCATTGCAAACAGGTGCAGGAGGAAGACCACATCAATTTCCACAAAACTGGTGCTTTAATTTATAATTCATGTAAGGATTTCCTTGTAAGGGTTGGTCGACTTTAATAATGTCTTCGACCTATTCCGCAAAACAAAATAAAATATTCAAGCACTTTGTGTATGACTTACATGAGTCACAGCCACCTGCCCCCCCTTAAACTCTGTCTCCATGGTCAAAGCCTATTGATCTTGAAACTCACCACACGTCCTTTCCTCCTCCAGAAGAAAATACCTTAGGTTGTCCTTCTCCTCTCATTGGCTCCACGGCCAGTTCGCTCCATCTCCGACGGACTTTGGGTCATGGAGATGTGGAGGACCTCAGGCCCCTCACCGTAAGGAGGGACCCTGATGTTGTTCTTGTTAGGCTTGAGGGCATCTTCAACACCGACCCTTAAACCGCATGTATCCGTCCAGACCAAGTTGCCCGGACTCATTCTGTCATCCAATGTGGTGCGCAATCGGTTTGTGGAGTAGTTTGAACGTCTGTTTTCCCACAAATCAGAAACAAACTAGGGGGCGCTTTGCGGGAGTCCATACCGGCACCACATAGGACTCTGACACCCTCGGCCCACTCAAGTCCCCCTCATGGTCCAATTCTCTTCCACTCTGCCTAGCCCCCCTGCTTAGTATCTGCACCCTCCTTGTCTTATGTCGTTGAACCTCTTCAGCCACCGCCCAGGCATTGCCGGACATCCGCAACCCCCACCCACACGCCCGCTCAACTTGTACAGTTGTACTACGCCGCCGTCCACCCAGGATCTGTCCGTAGTCAGATACCCTTCGCCCCCATGTCAACGGCGAACACCATGCCTGGCAGGTGTTCGTCAAATTCCATTAAGCTTATTTTTGAACTTCATGTTGTTTTTAGAGTAAGCATAATGGCAGGCACTCGGCGAAGGAGGATGAGTTTTTGTGCAATGCATGGTTGACCGTATCTGCGGAGTTTGCAGGCGGGAGCGCAAGGGGCAGGGTCTTTTCGCAGTATGTGCATGATTTGTTTCATGCATGAAACCATATTCCGCCCTACGACATACACATCATCCATGAACGCGATGTGAAGTAATTGGGGCATCGTTGGTACACCATCCAGAACTCCATCACGAAGTTTTGTGGCGCGATTGAATAGCTTGAGGCACTGTGGTCATTGCACGCGGTAACCATAGAGGTCGTAAGTTTTGCTTCTCCTTGCTCTGTATGTTGATTAATTTACTCATTCACTCCATGTTGCTCTACACGTTGTGTAGTCTGCATGCGTCGCCGTGATGTACTACAGGTCAGAGGGAGGACCATTCACGCACATCCATTGTTGGATGAAGCTCAAGGGGTAGTATGTGACTATGTGTGGGACAACCTGTGTTAGCTCTTATTATTCTAGTATCGTTGAATCTGATATATACATGAAAAACTTGTTGAACATGTGGTTATCTCATTGAATTTGAACTATTTTTCTACTAGAGATATTTGCGTGTTATCTTCTATAACACTAAGCTCCCTAGTTTTAAAGAGCCCACATTCAATTGAGGTATCCAATTGAAACTGGGTCACCTGGTTTTGACCGGATCAACAATTTCTCAAAGCTCTCTAATTCAATTATTCTATATTATACATTATGCCTCCTAATTTTTAAGGTGTCATATTTAATTAAGGTATTCAATTTGAAATTCGGCCATCCAATTTTGACTAGGTCAACAATTTCTCAAGGTTTTCCATTCAATTATTTTAATTCACTATGTTCCCTAACTTTGAAGCACTTTCATCCAATTGCGGTATTCAATTTTGGATTTGGTTTACGATTTTAACCAGAACAATCTTTTTTCAAATCAATCAGCAGCAACCGATCTATAAAAGCATATCAATCCCATGCACTCTCCCACCACCTAGAAAAAGAAGCACGATCATGTGATATTATAGCAGCAATATAGTATAAGCAAACACCAACACGGAAATTTTCCCACATAAATATAGGTTAGTTAGCGGATAACATAGAATCACACCACAAAATACCCACCAAATCAACACATTATAAATAAAAATAAAACACACTCTATCATCTCCCCCGCTTGCCAAACTAAATATTCCATCAGTTTCAAAATATAAGGGGTATTTGTTTTTCATAAAGTCAAATTTCTTAAACTTTGACCAAGTTCAGAGCAAAAATATCGACATCCACAATATTAAACAGAAAAATACGATAATTCATTTCATGATGAATCTAAAAATGCCGATGTGATATTATAGATTTTGATATATTTCTCTACAAATTTAGTCAAACTTAAAAGGTTTGCCTTTTCAAAAAATAATACACTTTATATTTTAAACACAAAGTGATTATTTTTTTAAGAAACCCAACAACACTAACGGTGCAGCAAAGCCCGCAAAACCCTTCTAGTTTATGGATGAATTGTGCTATGTTCTATCTGAACTTTGATAAATTCCGTCGTGTTTCAGGAAAATCATTCTGTTTGCTAAAATTGTTTTAAAATGTATGCGACTGCGGTTGGATGGTCGGCTCCCGCGGCAGTGTCCGTGAACTGGTCCCCACTTGTTCGCAGACGGATGTGGTGTCTGGTTCGGGGTCAACATTGGAGATGCCCTAACGTCTTGGTTTGGGTTGTGTGGCGGCGGCGATGCCATTCATTAGAAATAATCCCTTCCACATTCGATCCCCATCGGAATGGTGGGTCAAGCGACGTCGGAGGGGCGTGTGGAGGTGTGTTTCCGTCAGATCACGCGAGATTCGGTTGGTGCTGGTTTTTGGTGGATTTGTTTGCATCTGATCTTTGCTTGCCTTTGTTTGGCTGTTTACAGGTTTGATTCTTCCGATTTACAACTATCTTCATTGCCGATGGTTGTTGTTCTGCTGCCCTAGTCCTGTGGGCACGACGATTTCCTGACTGTTTATTACAACAAGATTTACCACACTCTAATGAGGAAGGGGCGATGACGATGGCACGCCTTTGGCTCGACCGTGCGATTGTAGTCGTCGCTAGATGGTCCATGGATTTGGTTGTAATTTCTGTGACCTTCTTTGTACCGTCTTGTTTGATTATGACTAGATCGGAAGTTTCTTAGAGAAAAAAAAGCCTACGGATCATGGAAAAGTATGCACAACTTGAATTGATGGTACGCATAGCATAAGGAACCCATATGCAATGAAAACTTCATGGAAACCATATTTTAAAGTTTTAAAAAAATCTGAAGAAAATACGGGATGTTAAGAGGGTGATGTTTTATTGCCACGCAAAATTTCAAGTTGAAACACATTACGAGATGTGAGCTATAAAAAAGACAAATTCAGCCCTAAATAGTGACATTACTGTTCGGCACTATTCAATGCTGATTTGTCTTTTTCATAGCTCACATCTCGTAATGTGTTTCAACTTAAATTTTTTTGTGGCAATAAAACATGATCCTCTTAACATCTCGTATTTTTTTCAGATTTTTTTGAAGCTTCGAAATATCCTCTTCTCATGGTTTTCACCGGTTTCCATCGAATATTGGTTTTCATATGATATTCTGCCCATAGCATAATGATCGCTGGCAGCACATTAATTGGGGATAACATTGGCACCAATAATAGGTTTCAAAACTGTACCATCGTTTATCCCAACATCTACACAGTCTACCTGAAAAAAAAACGTGATATTTAGGCTTTTCCCCAACAGGCCTCCAATACATCGATAAGTGCGAGTGGACAGACGGGCGTGACCGCCATTGGAATGTTCTCGCTTCCGTAAGTGGTATAGTACTTGAGCGCTCTAGAACCACACGATCCCTATGAGTCAAGAGCGAGAGACACATGTCTGGGCACACAAAGATAATAAGAGGGGCTGGATGAAGATCATTACTGGCTAGTCCTGCCCACCAGCTACTAAGAGAACTGGCATCTGCCCACGAAAAAGTAACCGAATGATATGTTCAATCAGAGTCATTTGAGGTTATGGCTCTTGTTTTGTTATTTTCTGAGCAGCAAGAGCTCATTTTCATATGCAAGAAGATAATCAACTAACTACTACATAGTTAATGAAAAATGGCCAGAAACCGACAATGACTTTTGTTTTCTGGCTAATATAACATCGACCTTAGTTAAGTGCATTGAAGTATTGTTGTTTTGACAAATAAAAGGAAATGATAGTATAAAGGAATTTTTTTCTCACAAAAAAAGAAAAGATAGTACAAAGGAAGTTACGGTCAACGCTTGCAAAAGAGGGGCAAAGGCAACGGATCGAATAGCTTCCGGTCACAAGACAGTATACTATTGGCCCGGAGAAGAATCTAGCCATAAGTTTTCATGTGACCACTTTTCCTCCAAAATATATCTAGCATATCATTGTCATAAAACAATTTTCGGTCGACGGCGAATCTTCACCTCCCCGACTAAACAAGGCCAGATCGGCACACTGTATTTATCTTGACAAGTCATGCGTTGATCCTTTTGTTTGTTCCGCCTTATCATCGTGACCATAATTGATTATACAATTCAGGGGGGGGGAGATCGGGCGTGGCCGTTATTTTAAGAGCTGCTACACGTATGTAGGTACGGCGGTGTTCGTGTTGGGAAAAGCCAGCCATAGATAGATTGATTAACAATCATGCCAACGATTGCTTTGGCAGTGATAAACAAAGCGGAAGCCGGAGATTTCCGGGCTATCAGGCTAGCATGGAGATTGCATATTGACAGCGATTCTGTCCGGCGATGGCGACCTTGAGATTCTTTCCATTGTATTTCGGTGAGAGGGACATGGTGGCTTTGACGCCGCAGAGCTCTTGGTTTAGCTGCCTGTACAAGGTATTGATGTGGCAGATCTGAATCCTCTCCCCCACCAAACCATCGTTTCTTCTATTATTATCATCTTCACATGTTTTCACTAACAACAGCAGAATTTTCAGATAGGACAAAAGCAGACCTGTCCTGCTTACTATTTCCTCTGTTCCCAAATCTCCTATAGGTACCCTCTGTAAAGAAAAACACACCTGTCCTGCTTACTATTTCCTTTGTTCACGAATTTTCTTTATATTTTTTGGAGAGAGTGATATCCTTATCTTTATTTGGGCATCTCCAACGCCGACCTGTAAACCTCTCGCATCCATCCGGACCGCGTTGTCCGACCGCGGAAGCCATCCAATGCCGACCCATATCGGTCTGCGCGGTTGTTCGGACGTGATTTCTCCTGCAATCTAGAGACAAACGTGAGGAAAGTTTATGGGAGTCCGGACATGCGAAACGTCGCTCGCCGCCCCTGGCCCACCCAAAACGAAGGCCGAGCCCACGCTTTTGTAGCACCCCGCACTATTTCGGCGCCAAAACCCCCCACTCTCTTCTTCCACACCCCGGCGCTCTCCGCCCAATTCCTACTCTTTTCTCCCACCCTCTCCTTCCCTCCGCCGCCGATGCATGGAACCATCGGAGAACCTGTCGGAGATGAAGGCGGCGGAGGTGCCGGAGGATCCGAGCATCACGCTCGCCTGGAAGATCAGCTCGAAGACACGGCAAAATCTCCAAGTCAAAGCGAAGGCCGCAAAGGAGGAGAAGATGAGGAAGCGCCTGGTTGACAGTGGGGCTGGTGGTGGCGATGGTCGTGGCGGACGGGGCAGTCGGTGAGGCCGTGGCGGGCGCTGCCAGATCAGCACGCCCACAGTATCGACGACACAATTATCATGCAATTCGTCTGCTATCAGATGCCAGAGCGGCAGAAACATCAGTTGGTGGTGGCGCAAAATGAGGACGCGGCAGAGGCGGAGGTGGACGGGAGGCTGCCTATGTGGCGGTGATGGCACCTCCTTGACCAGGAAGCATCTTGCTGAGATGGCTGGTCCGGCAGGGCAGAAATCCATGGACTGTCGGACTGATATTCTTTTGGATTCAGGCATGTAAAAACTAAACATATTTGCGTACTTTTGGTCGCAATCAGGGATGTGATCCGGCGCGTTGTGTGGATCAGCGTAGATTTGAATTTGAATTTGCTGACGGACAGAATGCGGCTATGGTCTGATGACTGCCTCCCGCATCCGTATCCTGTCCGCGGATGGATGCGAGAGGTTTTTTACGGGTTGTCGTTGGAGATGCCTTTAAATTATCAAAAATAGAAGTAAAGAATAATATTTTTTTCTTGTGACAACCATTTTGTTTTGGTTTGATGCTGTTTAGTATTCCCCAATTCCCATCCTGTACTAATTGCTAATAACTTTGGATTCTTGGCTTTTTGAAGGAGGGCCTAGATCAGCGAGATAGAAGTAGCTTTCTGAATTTATATTCTGTCTGCTCCAGGATAGTAGTTATTGGTGGGCACAGCATCTGCAGATTCGTCTAGAAAATCCAACTCGTGAAAAGCAGCTCGCAAATTCCCTGGAGTTAGGCAGCCCAAAGTTACACGCACAAGTGATCTATCAGTAGTAGCAGCTAAGCTAGGCCCGGTCAAACTGCGGCCACCACCATCTTTCTTTCACCACTGCGGCTTAGGTTCCGCTGATGGAATCATGAATAATAAACTAGAGCAGACATGCTTGCGTTTGTGATGCCAAGAAAGTAACATTCCCTTGCTAATCCCTTGTAGTTTAATCCAAAGGCTGGCGCCCCTCTAGTCTAGAGAAGAGGATAAAAAGTTGACTGGGAGCTAAGCATTGCCTAGCACTCAAGCCACTCTTATTACTAGTGTAAGTAGTTGGCAATTGTTAATTACTAGTCACCATCATGGCAAGCAGCTGAAAGCTCTTTCATGGACTGCCCAGCCTTTGCTGCTGCCGCTTGCTTGCTTGTTTGTTCCTCTCACACCTCCAAGTGGTCCAGACGTGGGTGGTGATATACTGATATGAACAGTGACAGCACTTGGTGGTGGGATTTGAATTAGCTCTCACTCACTTGTGCACATCTGCACTTGCTGAGTTTAACTAAAGCAGTGACAGAGACGGCTATAAATCAATCTGGGACGTGCTGCACAGATGGTGAATTTTTGGGCTCCAGATGTTGATTAGTCCTCTGACCAATGGACATGACTGGAGTGGGTTTTGCTGAACTGTCTTGTTGTGGAATAAAAAGGAGTGAACAAGTGTTGTGGCCAGTCTTCTGGCATGACAGCATCACCTTTGGATGTTTGTTGCTGACTCAAGTTCCCAACCACAATCAGGACCAGAACCAGATAGATAACAACTCCATTTCCCAGACAGTGAACCGCTTTTATTCCCTCATGGAACCATGGGGTGGGTAACAGTGGCGCCAAGATGAATCCCAGACCACTCACAAAAGGCCCCGAGGATGTATCCAAGCTGCAAATCCTTGTGCTGCTGTTTCAACAGGAGATTAACTCAGCCGGGAAACAGCTATTATAGATGGTAAGATATGGTTGCATCACATCAAGCCACATGCTTAGATGTCAACTGGATTTTAGTAAGTAGTACTCCAGCTTGGGTAGTTTTTGTGCATCAGAAACCAGA
The DNA here is from genome assembly GCF_018294505.1 of Triticum aestivum. Lineage (NCBI taxonomy): Eukaryota > Viridiplantae > Streptophyta > Magnoliopsida > Poales > Poaceae > Triticum > Triticum aestivum. The sequence goes on from NC_057794.1 coordinate 453,138,692, forward strand.
AGATCATATGTTTATTATCACTAACGCCCATTTGATCTCGGCCTATATTAGTACTGGTACAGTTGGTGTCAGGGAAACTTTCTAATGCTGCGTGTCAGCATGTGTGGCGTCAGAGAGGAGAGCGCACATCCTGATCCAGCTGCTAGTGCTTAGTGGTGTACTGCTGTACTGTTTGTTGTAAGGTCATGCTCCTATTGTCGGTCCAGGATATATATATATATTCTCCTGGACGGACGCTAATCAACTACTAGTAGCGTTAGATGAATACTCTAATCGCCGTGCCATGCCTCCTCCGTTGGCAGGTTAGCGCTCGACCTACATGCAGCCTGCAGGTTGAAGCCTTGAAGGAATCCAGTCCCAAGGGAAAATGATTTCAGAGAGGAAATTCAGTTACTTCTAGCTCGGTGTGGTTAGCTACATCGAAACAACTTTGCTTGACTAATTCTGTATAATACTATATGTGGAGTTCATTTCCATACGGAGGGAGTACATATGTAGCAGGACAGAAGGAAGGTTCAGAGGATCTGGAGGGCGGAGGGCAGTCATATGCATCCATCATCGTCGCACCCACCCACCCACGCACCAAGATCTTGGAGTAGATCAGGACGTATGCAAACACAGACAAGAGATGCTTCTTGCTGGGGATACATGAACCGGGAGATGCTGCCATTACATATCTTATTTGGCCCCAGCTCCTCCATCAACACCTATTTTATTGTTCAACAATCAAGATCTCTCTCACACACACTCTGCATGATTAGTTAGTGGCTGGCTAATTTGTTTACAACGAACGAATATGTACACACACACACACTGATACACCTATCCACGAGGCGGGGAGATAAGTTATACTAGTACGGGGCCCCAATCATGGCTGTCATTCCATTGGCGCAGCCGAGAGAATCTGATTGCGTTTTAAAATGCGCGCCACTTGGTGGCAGTGAGCTCATGCCCTAATGCGATCACGGGGGGAGGTGACTAATCTAATCCTGTAGACATGGGCTCAAGCTGTTTTTATATCCGTGGGATGTAGAGAATGTGGTGGGGCTGGCTGAGGTTGAGGTTGGGGTCTGCCCCGAAGGTGTTTTCTTCGTAGGTACACTGGATTCTGGTCTGGGGGGCAGAGCTCGGTTGCAGTTTACTATGTGAGCCTTTTCTTTTTCCTTTTTTGAGACAAGAGACATGAGATTTTCTTAGGGAATGGTGTGTGTGGTTTGGGTTGGGTGGGAAATATACTGTCCGAGTTTGATTATGGCTGGGCTTTCTTTGGCACAATTATGGCTGGGCTACGAGAGAAGCCTGGTTGGCCCGTGGGCGGCGTCCGAATGGGCCTGGCTTATTTCCAAGTCTCCCCGCTTTATCGGTTCTCATCGGTTTCTCCACGGTTTTCCTCTGGTATTTTTGTTATTTGGTTTTTAGGTGTGTTTCTAGTTTCTGCCGGTTTTCAATTGTTTTTTATGTTTATTTTACATTTTATGTAAACTTATTTTATCTTTATTATTATTATTTAACATTTTCCATGCAATATATATATATATATATGTATATATATATATGTATATATATATATATGTATATATATATATATGTCTATATATATATGTATGTATTGTTTTAAAATAGCTAGTAATACTCGATGGTCTCACTTAATTATACGTGATAAGTCCAAGCAAATTTTAAAGATTAACAAGTTAAAAGAGAAAAGAAATAAAAACTAGAATTCAAAAAAGGGGACAAGAAGCAATGGGGCCCACGCCAGAAGTGCCCAAGTCTATAAAGCACATCATGATGAGGGGGTGATGGATTGGCGTGTCTATGTCTTGCTTGCTGCGAAACTGACGACTGTCTTGCCTCCGGGAGCCGGTTAGTGGACTGGATTTTATTAGGTTGACATCATTCACGTTTATTATTATTATTATTATTATTATTATTATTATTATTATTATTATTATTATTATTATTACCTAACTTTTTAATCATTTATGATTAAATTTCAAAAATGCGCAAAAAACAATAAATAAATTTCATAACTTAAATTTCATCAAATATTTTAAAAACCCGTGATTTTTCAAAGTGAAAGTTCTGTACGAAAAACTGTTACCATAGTTTTTAGTGTTTTAAAAATTAACAAAAAAATATTCATGTGTTCCAAGAAAAATGTATGTGCCGTCATAAAAAATGTTAATCATGCATTTTAAAAATATTAAATGTGTATAAAAATGGTCCTGATGTGTAGAAAAATGTACAATGTGTATTAAGTAAAAGTAGGCATTAAAACATATATTGAAAAAAATAATCATGTATTTAAAAATCTTAAAACTTGTATGAATAATGTTCTTGATGTATAGGAAAAATGATAACGTGTATGATGATAAAGTATACATTAAATATATATTTAAAATGTCACTCGTGTATACGAAAAATGCAAAACATGCATGAAAAAATATACATCAAAACACATATTTGAATAAATGTATTTGAAAAATCTTAAATGTGTAGAAACAAAATATTCTGATTTATATGACAAATTAGTCATTTAAAACATATATTGAAAAATGTTAATCATGTATTTTGAAAATGTTAAACGTGTTAAAAAATATCCCTAATGTATATGAACAATGTATATTGTGCATGAAAAGGTAGACACGTGCTTAAAAAGGGAACAAGAAAAGATGAGAAGAAAATGAAAAAACAAAAATAAAAATGAGAACTAAATAAAGAGCAAAGAAAATCAAAAGAGAAAAAAGAAAACTGAAAATAGAGGAAACCTGCAAAAACAACCTAAATGTTATAGTGTTGAGCCCGCCCGATAGCTCCCGCATGTGGCGATTCCTAATAAGAATCGGTACGGGCGAGACATAGCCTTAGTGTGGGCGGATGGCACATCATGGAGAATGGACCCCACACCCCACCACACTTTTGACTAGTTCTCATGTGCAAATGATATGTATCCCTTGTTGCAATACATATCAGGCACGCAGACCACGTAGCACGTCTAGTGGGTCGACCATTAGGCGCTGTTAAGCAATTTAGCGTTTTGGGAAGCTTCCACGACCGGCTTTGGGAAGCTTTTGGTTAGTTTTCCGAACCTTTATTCAGGTGTCTGGATGTTTTTTTTTCATTTTCTTCTTTATTTTTATTTTAAAAATGTTATGAACCTCTTCAAAATATATGAAAACTTTAAACTCATGAATACTCCCTCTATCTCAAAATAAGTGTCTCAAGCTTAGTACAACTTTGTACTAGAGTTAGTACAAAGTTAAGACACTTATTTTGGGATGGAGGGAGTAGTATTAAAATTGACGAACATACTTTTATCTTGTGTTTTTTTTCAAATTTGTGAACATTTTTTGAATCCATAAACATTTTAGCATCCGCCAATCTGCCAACATTTTTAAAGTTTGTGAGCATTTTTTTGAATTCACAATTTATGAATATTCTTTCAAATTCAAGATCATATGTTAGTTCATGAACATTTTTGGAATCCACAGACCTTTTCAAATCCATGAATATTTTTTGAATTCATGAACATTATTTTAAATTCTTGAATAGTTTGTAGGTAACATGATGAGTGGCATTTTTACACTCATTCATGCTTAGTTTAAACCGATATATTCGCTCCCATATTGCTACTAATGACTAATAAATGCAAAGAATTCCACAAACCCTCTCTTTGATTTGTTTCCACATGAAATGAGCTAAAAAGGGAAGAAATCACGTGAGAACATGGGAAGGCGTGGAAATGAAGAAAGAGGGAATCACTAGGAGGCGCTCGAGTGGCCACAGACCAAAAGACGGTGTTCCATACAGGCACGTGGACTCGATGTGGTTCATTTACCTGAACAACTTTTATAAAGGGGAACACACCATAATGTGAATAGAAGGTTGTCGAGGGAAGACAGAACAGAATCATCTTCATCCCCTCTCACAAACCCTAGCCGCCGCCATTTCCATCTACATAGCCGCCATCATCACCATAGTCCAACTCCCTCTAGTTCATACTGATGACCCACAAGTACAGGAGATCTATCATACTCCTTTCGATAAGTAAGAGTGTCGAACCCAACGAGGACAGAAGGAAATGACAAGCGGTTTTTAGTAAGGTATTCTCTGCAAGCACTGAAATTATCGGTAACAGATAGTTATGTGATAAGATAATTCATAACTGGTAACAAGTAACAAAAGTAAAGACGGTGCAGCAAGGTGGCTCAATCCTTTTTGTAGCAAAGGACAAGCCTGGACAAACTCTTATATAATGCAAAGCGCTCCCGAGGACACATGTGAATTGTTGTCAAGTTAGTTTTCATCATGCTAATACGATTCGCGTTCGTTAATTTGATAATTTGATATGTGGGTGGACCCGTGCTTGGGTGCTGCCCTTCCTTGGACAAGCCTCCCACTTATGATTAACCCCTCTCGCAAGCATCCACAACTACGAAAGAAGAATTAAGGTAAACATAACCATAGCATGAAACATATGGATCCAAATTAGTCCCTTACGAAGCAACGCATAAACTAGGGTTTAAGCTTCTGTCACTCTAGCAACCCATCATCTACTTACCTCCCAATGCCTTCCCCCAGGCCCAAATAATGGTGAAGTGTCATCTAGTCGACGTTCACATAACACCACTAGAGAAAAGACAACATACATCTCATCAAAATATCGAACGAATACCAAATTCACATGATTACTTATAACAAGACTTCTCACATGTCCTCAGGAACAAACATAAATGCTCACAAAGCATATTCATGATCAAGATCAGAGGAGTATTAATTGTCATTAAGGATCTGAAAATACAATCTTCCATCGGCTAAACCAACTAGCATCAACTACAAGGAGTAATCAACACTACTAGCAACCCACATGTTCCAATCTGAGGTTTTGGGACCAAGATCGAATACAAGAGATGAACTAGGGTCTAAGAGGAGATGGTGCTGGTGAAGATGTTGATGGAGATTGACCCCCTCTCGATGAGAGGATCATTGGTGATGACGATGGCTTCGATTTCCCCCTCCCGGAGGGAAGTTTCCCATCACAGAACAGCTCCGCTGGAGCCCTAGATTGGTTCTACCCAAGTTCCGCCTCAAGACGGCGGCGCTTCATCCCGAAAGCTTCCTTCTTATTTTTTACAGGTCAAAACACACCATATAGTAGAAGATGGGCATCGGAGGCCTGCTAGGGGCTCACAAGAACGGGGGGGGGGGCAGGGGGGGCGCGCCATCCACCCTTGTGGCTGACTGGTGGACCCCCTCTGGTGCTTTCTTCGCCCAATATTTTTTATATATTCCAAAAATATTCTCCATGTAGTTTCAGGACTTTTGGAGTTGTGCATAATAGGTCTCTAATATTTGCTCCTTTCCAGTCCAGAATTCTAGATGCCGGCATTCTCCCTCTTCATGTAAACCTTATAAAATAAGAGAGAAAAGGCATAAGCATTGTGATATAATGTGTAATAATAGCCCATAATGCAATAAATATCAATATAAAAGCATGATGCAAAATGGACGTATCAACTCCCCCAAGATTAGACCTCGCTTGTCCTCAAGCGGAAGCCGAAATCAAAAAATATGTCACATGTTTAGAGATAGAGGTGTCGATAAAATAAAATACGGACATGAGGGCATCATGATCATCTTTCGAGCAACAACATATATTATCATATAATTTCTTATGCTAAAGTAGCAATTCTTTCACAAACTAAAGTATGAATTGGAAACTTCATTGAAGACTAACAAACTATGATCTCAGTCATTGAAGCAATTGCAATTTATCATAACATCGGAAAGAGTCAATATAAGAGATTTTCAGCAAGTCCACATACTCAACTATCATTTGACATTTCACAATTGCTGACACTCACGCGATACTTATGGGTTCAAAGTTTCAATCGGACACAGAGAAAGATAGAGGCTTATATTTTCGCCTCCCAACCTTTTACCTCAAGGGTAATGTCGACAATAATACTTTATGAAAACCTACAACAGAGTGGATATATATATATATATATATATATATATATATATATATATATATCCGGATCTCTCCATCACATAGTGCTTGCCAAAGGAAAAAGTGTAAAAAGGAAAGGTGATGATCACCATGACTCTTGTATAAGGGTAGAAGATAAGAATAAAAGATAGTCCCTTCGCAGAGGAAAAAGATGTTGTCATGCGCTTTTATGGTTGGATGCACAAGATCTAATGCAAAAGAATGCCACTTTATATTGCCGCTTGTGATAAAGACCTTTATTATGCAGTCTGTCGCTTTTATTTCTTCCATATCACAAGTTCGTATAAAGCTTATTTTCTTCACACTAATGGATCATACATATTTAGAGAGCAGTTTTTATTGGTTGCACCGATGACAACTTACTTGAAGGATCTTACTCAATCCATAGGTAGGTATGGTGGACTCTCATGGCAAAATTGGTTTAAGGGATGTTTGGAAGCACAAGTAGTATCTCTACTTGGTGCAAATAATTTGGATAGCATGAGGGAGAAAGGCAAGCTCAACATGTTGGACGATCCATGACAATATAACTTCTATTCGGATATAAGAAAACATAACCCATTGTGTTGTCTTCCTTGTCCAACATCAACTTTTTAGCATGTCATATTTTAATGAGTGCTCACAATTACAATAGATGTCCAAGATAGTATATTTATATGTGAAGCCTCTCTTTCTTTTTTACTTCCTATTAATTGCAACAGTGACCAAAACTATGCTTGTCAACTCTCAACAACTTTTATTCATCATACTCTTTTATATGTGAAGTCATTACTTTCCATAAGATCAATATATGATCTTTTTATTTCTTTTTATTCTTTCTTGTATTTTATTCCCTCGAGATCATAGAAAGAAAGCAAAGCCCTCAACTTAAAACTACTCTTTATTATATATAACTCATGGACTCGATTACATAGATAGAGATCAAAACAAAACTCAAAACTGGATCATACTAAAAACTTTATTCTACTAGATCAAGATATAACCAAAGGATCAAACTAAGAAAAACAATAAAGATAAAGATGTGATGGTGATACGATACCGGGGCACCTCCCCCAAGCTTGGCAGTTGCCAAGGGGAGTGCCCATACCCATGTATTTATGTCTCTTTCTTTGGAGGTGATGATGTGATATTCTTGGCGATGATTCCCCTTAAGATGCGATTCTCCTCCTCGAGCTTATTATTTTGCTGCTTCAGATCCATTATTTCCTTGCAAAGTTTACCCGTGACGGCTAGAGCTCCAATCACCCATGGATGTTTCATAGCTACGGGAGAAAAAGTAACACTCTTTTTCATATTTTCATAAGAGAGAAGTCTAGCATTAGTAGGGATGACCGAGTTTGGTATTGCTGAGCTCTGAAGTTCCTCCAACATGAATCCAGCTTGAAGACGAGAGGTAAATTCCTGATCCTCCTCCGTGGCATCCACTCTTTTCAAGTCAGCCTCCATCTCTTCCTCCGTTTCTTGCCCGAATTGGTTAGCTTCGATGGATACTCTTGGGCCAGGTGTTGGGTGAGATACATGACTCTCCCTGACCAACTCTTGCAAAGACATCTTGCTCCAAATCTGCTGCAGAAACAACTCAAAATGAAAACATGAGATTTTGTCGTGGTACGATGGTCAAAACCTTCGGGAGATTATATAATGAATTTTTACTGACCATAAGAAGTATTGTGCAAGAAAACAGAGTCTGGAGGGCACACGAGGTGGCCACAAGGTCGGGGGCGCGCCCTCCACCCTTGTGGTGGCCTCGTGTCTCTTTCAGACTACTTTTAATTTTCCTAATTTTTTAAATATTCCAAAATGGAGAAAAATTGATATTGGAAATGTTTTGGAGTCGGTGTACTTACCATACCACATACCTATTCCTTTTCGGGGTCTGAAACATTCTGGAAAGTGTCCCTTATATACTCCTCTGGTGTTACGGTATTAATTATATTGGTCTCTACATTTATGGGAGTACCTGAGATATAATGTTTGATTCTTTGACCGTTTACCACCTTCGGATTTGTGCCTTCGGCGTTGTTGATTTTTATGGCACTGGAACGATAGACCTCCTTGATGATGTAAGGGCCTTCACATTTAGAGAGAAGCTTTGCTGCAAAAAATGTTAAACAAGAGTTGTATAGCAAAACATGATCGCCTACATTAAACTCACGCTTTTTTATCCTTTTGTCATGCCATATTTTAACCTTTTCTTTAAAAAACCTGGCAATCTCATAGGCTTGGGTTCTCCATTCATCAAGTGAGATAATGTCAAATAACCTCTTCTCACCGGCAAGTTTGGAACCATAGTTGAGCTCTTTAATAGCCCAATATGCCTTATGTTCTAGTTCGAGAGGTAAGTGACATGCAGTTCCATAAACCATTTTATACGAAGACATACCCATAGGATTCTTATAAGCAATTCTATAAGCCCATAATGCATCATCAAGTTTCTTAGACCAATTCTTTCTAGATCTATTAACAGTATTTTGCAAAATCAATTTAATCTCTCTATTGCTCAATTCTACTTGACCACTAGACTGAGGGTGATATGGAGATGCAATTCTATGGTTAAAATCATACTTAGCAAGCATTTTACGGAAATCACCATGAATAAAATGTTAACCCCATCAGTCATTGAATATCTAGGGACTCCAAACCTTGGAAAAATAACTTCTTTAAGCATCTTAATAGAAGTGTTATGATCAACACTACTAGTTGGAACAACTTCTACCCACTTAGTAACATAATCAACAACAACTGAAATATGTGTATACCCATTAGAGGAAGGAAAAGGTCCCATATAATCAAAGCCCCAAACATCAAATGGTTCAATAACAAGTGAATAATTCATAGGCATTTCCTGACATATACTAATATTGCCAATTCTCTGGCATTCATCACAAGAAAAGACAAACTTACGAGCATCCTTGAAGAGAGTAGGCCAATAAAAACCGGATTGCAATACCTTATGTGCAGTTCTATCTCCAGCGTGGTGTCCTCCGTAAGACTCGGAGTGACACTTGCGTAGGATCTGTTCCTGTTCATGCTCAGGTACACAATGTCAAATAACACCATCTACTCCTTCTTTATAAAGGTGTGGTTCATCCCAAAAGTATTGTCTTAAATCATAGAAAAACCTTTTCTTTTGCTGGTATGTGAAACTAGGTGGTATAAATTTAGCAGCAATGTAAGTAGCATAATCAGCATACCATGGAGCATTACGAGAAGCATTTATGACAGCTAATTGTTCATCAGGAAAGCTATCATCAATAGGAAGTGGGTCATCAAGAACATTTTCTAACCTAGACAAGTTGTCAGCAACGGGGTTCTCAGCTCCCTTTCTATCAATAATGTGAAAATCAAATTCTTGCAACAAGAGAACCCATATAATAAGTCTAGGTTTAGCATCTTTGTTTTCCATGAGATCTTTAATACCAGCATGATTAGTGTGAATAGTTACCTTGGAATCAACAATATAAGATCTGAAGTTATCACAAGCAAAAACAACTGCTAAAAATTCTTTGTCAGTAGCATAATTTCTCTAGGCACTGTCTAGAGTTTTACTAGCATAATAAATAACATTCAGTTTCCTATCAACTCTCTATCCTGGAACAACACCAACAGCATAATCACTAGTATCACACATAATTTCAAAGGGTAAATTCCAATCAGGTGGCTAGACAATAGGAACAGAAATCAAGGTTTTCAAAGTATTTCAAATGCTTCTACACAATCGTCATCAAAAACAAAAGGAACATCTTTTTGCAAGAGATTAGTGAGAGGCCTAGAAATTTTAGAGAAGTCCTTAATGAACCTCCTATAAAAACTAGCATGACCAAGGAAACTTCTTATACCTTTGATGTCCTTAGGACACGACATCTTTTCAATAGCATCTACCTTAGCTTTATCAACTTCAATACCTCTTTCAGAAATTTTATGCCCCAAGACAATACCTTCATTAACCATAAAGTGGCACTTCTCCCAATTCAAGACAAGATTAGTTTCTTCACATCTCTGCAAAACTCAATCAAGGTTGCTTAAGAAATCATCGAAAGAAGTTCCGTAAACGGAGAAGTCATCCATGAAAACCTCAACAATATTTTCACAAATGCCAGAGAATATAGCAGTCATACATCTTTGAAAGGTAGCAGGTGCATTGCATCAACCAAAAGGCATAGGTCTATAAGAAAAAGTACCGAAAGGGTAAGTAAAAGTTGTCCTCTCTTGATCATCTTTTGACATAGGTATTTGATAGAAACCAGAATAACCATCTAGAAAGCAAAAATGTGTATGTTTGGATAGTCTTTCTAGCATTTGATCAATAAAAGGTAGAGGGTAATGATCTTTTCTAGTAGCTTTATTCAATTTACGAAAATCAATTACCATTCTATAACATGTAACATTTTTTTGTGGGATCAATTCATTCTTATCATTAGGAACAACAGTAATACCTCCCTTCTTAGGGACACAATGAACATGACTTACCCATTTACTATCAGCAATAGGATAAATTATACCTGCTTCCAGAAGTTGTAGTATTTCATTTCTTACCACTTCTTTTATCTTAGGGTTTAACCGTCAATGGTGATCAACAACTGGTTTAGCATCATTCTCCAATTAAATGTTGTGCTGACATACAGTGGGGCTAATGCCCGTAAGATCATCAAGAGTATATCCAATAGCAGCACGGTGCTTATTTAGAGTTTTCAATAATTTTATTTTCTTCATGCTCTGAAAGGTTAGCACAAATAATAACAGGATATATCTTCTTTTCATCAAGATAAGCATATTTCAGAGTATCAGGTAATTGCACTCATACTAGATCCCACGTCGCATAAGCCATGATAACAATGATCTCCAGTTTTAACGGAAACAACAAGCATGCCAACAACAGGTCTATGTTTATCTTTCATATCAGGTTTAGCAATCCTAGCAGCTTCATGATAGAAATAAATAACATGCCCATCAATATTATCAATCAAGAGATCTTTAACCATAGCAATACTAGGTTCAACTTTAATTTTCTTAGGGGGTGTGGGTGTTCTATTATAACTCTTACGAACCACAGTTGAAGCTTTAGCATGATCCTTTATCCAAACAGGAAAATATGGTTTCTCAATATAAGCAGTAGGAACAATAGGATCAACATTGTAAGTTATAATTTCTTCTTCAACTTTAATAGGCTCTACTACTTTAACTTCAATGGGACGATGATATTTAAGCCACTTCTCCTTAGTGAGATCAACATGAATAGCAAATGATTCACAGAAAGAAGCTACTATCTCAGAGTCAAGTCCATATTTAGTGCTAAAGTCACGAAAAGCATCGGTATCCATAAAAGATTTAACACAATCAAAATTAAGGTTTATACCTGACTCTTTACCTTCGTCGAGTTCCCGATCTTCATATTTGCGTTTAATTCTTTCCAATAAATCCCATTTGAATTCAACATCCTTCTTCATAAAAGAACTAGTACAAGAAGTATCGAGCATGGATCGATCATTATGAGAAAGCCGAGCATAAACTTTTTGAATAATAATTTTTCTTGAGAGATCATGATTGGGGCATGAATATAACATTGACTTAAGCCTCCCCCAAGCTTGAGCAATACTTTCTCCTTCATGAGGCCAAAAATTATATATATAATTCCAATCATGATGAACCAGATGCATAGGATAAAACTTCTGATGAAATTCCAATTTCAATCGGTTGTAGTTCCATGATCCAATATCATCACATAGCCTATACCATGTCAATGCCTTTCCCTTCAAAGATAAAGGGAATACCTTCTTATTGACAACATCCTCGGGCATACCTACAAGCTTAAATAATCCACAAGCTTCATCCACGTAGATTAGGTGCATATCGGGATGTAATGTTCCATCTCCTGCATAAGGATTAGCTAGCAGTTTCTCTATCATACCCGAAGGAATTTAATAATAAATATTTTCAGTAGGTGAAGTAGGTTGAGGAACAACTCTTTGCTCTTCTGATCGAGGTGAAGATACCCCGAGCAAGCCCATCAAAGGATTATTTTCCATAGTAACAAGTGACAATAAATTTTAGCACACTATATAAATGTTTCCTTACCAAACTCCACTTACCAAAGGCGCTTCGCTCCCTGGCAACGGTGCCAGAAAAGAGACTTGATGAACCACAAGTATAGGGGATCTATCTTAGTCCTTTCGATAATTAAGAGTGTCGAACCCAACGAGGAGCAGAAGGAAATGACAAGCAGTTTTCAGTAAGGTATTCTCTGCAAGCACTGAAATTATCGGTAACAGATAGTTGTGTGATAAGATAATTCGTAATGGGTAATAAGTAACAAAAGTAAACACGGTGCAGCAAGGTGGCCCAATCCTTTTTGTAGAAAAGGATAAGCCTGGACAAACTCTTATATAATGCAAAGCGCTCTCGAGGACACATGGGAATTGTTGTCAAGTTAGTTTTCATCATGCTCATATGATTCGCATTCGTTACTTTGATAAATTGATATGTGGGTGGACCGGTGCTTGGGCGCTGCCCTTCCTTGTACAAGCCTCCCACTTATGATTAACCCCTCTCGCAAGCATCCGCAACTACGAAAGAAGAATTAAGGTAAACCTAACCACAACATGAAACATATGGATCCAGATCAGCCCCTTACGAAGCAACACATAAACTAGGGTTTAAGCTTCTGTCACTCTAGCAACCCATCATCTACTTATTACTTCCCAATGCCTTCCCCTAGGCTCAAATAATGGTGAAGTGTCATGTAGTCGATGTTCACATAACACCACTAGAGGAAAGGCAATATACATCTCATCAAAATATTGAACGAATACCAAATTCACATGATTACTTATAATAAGACTTCTCCCATGTCCTCAGGAACAAACGTAACTACTCACAAAGCATATTCATGATCAAGATCAGAGGAGTATTAATTATCATTAAGGATCTGAAAATATAATCTTCCATCGGATAAACCAACTAGCATCAACTACAAGGAGTAATCAACACTACTAGCAACCCACAGGTACCAATATGAGGTTTTGGGACCAAGATCAAATACAAGAGATGAACTAGGGTTTGAGAGGAGATGCTGCTGGTGAAGATGTTGATGGAGATTGACCCCCTCTCGATGAGAGGGACGTTAGTGATGACAATGGCTTCGATTTCCCCCTCCCGGAGGGAAGTTTCCCCTCACAGAACAGCTCCGCTGGAGCCCTAGATTGGTTCTGCCCAAGTTCCACCTCGAGACGGCGGTGCTTCGTCCCGAAAGCTTCCTTCTGATTTTTTCCAGGTCAAAACACACCATATAGCAGAAGATGGGCGTCGGAGGCCTGCTAGGGGCCCACAAGAACGGGGGGCGCGCCTAGGGGGTGGCGCGCGCCATCCACCCTTATGGCTGACTGGTGGACCCCCTCTGGTGCTTTCTTCAACATAAACCATATAGTAATCAACTACAAGATGTAATCAACACTACTAGTCACCCCTAGCAACAATCTATAGTTCCGGTAACAAGATTGAATACAAGAGAGGGAACTAGGGTTTGAGAGGAGATGGTGCTGGTGAAGATGTTGATGGAGATTGACCCCCTCTTGATGAGAGGATCGTTGGTGATGACGATGGCTTTGATTTCCCCCTCCTAAAGGGAGCTTTCCTTGGCAGAACAGCTCCACTGGAGCCCTAGATTGGTTCTGCCCAAGTTCCACCTCGAGACGGTGGCGCTTCGTCCCGAAAGCTTCCTTGTGATTTTTTCCAGGTCAAAACACACCATATAGCAGAAGATGGGCGTCAGAGGCCTGCTAGGGGGACCACAAGGACAGGGGCGCGCCCAGGTCGTGGGGCACGCCATCCACCCGTGTGGCTGACAGGTGGACCCCCTTTGGTGCTTTCTTCACCCAATATTTTTATATATTCCAAAAATATTCTCCGTGAAGTTTCAGGACTTTTGGAGTTGTGCATAATATGTCTCTAATATTTGCTCCTTTTCTAGTCCAGAATTCCAGCTACCGGCATTCTCCCTCTTCATGTAAACCTTATAAAATAAGAGAGAGAAAAGGCATAAGTACTGTGATATAATGTGTAATAACAGCCCATAATGCAATAAATATCAATATAAAAGCATGATGCAAAATGGACATATCACATACTTGCAATCGTGCATCGCACAAGACATCCATTGTCGGACATATTTGCAATCAATCAATCTTCAAGATGTGTTCTTCATTGTTTTGTTCTGGCGATTTGATCTCTATGTGTGAGTAGTTCGGTATGGTATGGGTTGAGCCGTTGATGCATAGGCTTGGCAACCCTATGTATTTGTTGTGGGGATGAATGGAAGGGTTTTGAATTAACATCTTGTATGTGTGAAATAAAATTGTTCCGTAGATGTCTCTTGTCTTGTCTGTGATCTTCATCCCTGCACGTACCCAGGATCATGGAGATCGAGTAACGGTGAGGCTAAGTGCCGGGAGAACATGAAGTGTTATTCTAAACACCAGTGACAGAAGGGTTTAGTACGGTAACACGTTTCCAATCCTTGGGGATTCATGAGGTGTAGTCATTAAACGCCCAAAGCTCTTATCTGATTATTATAATCTTAATTATCGAGGCAACCCCGAGCAACAGATAGGGCTCGTGGTAGGACAATTGATTCTTGATGCAGGACACATGCCGGTCAAGATGTCATTTGGACACATCCCCCACTTCGGTTTGTAACAAGCACATCTCGATGGGTGACTTCCAGCACACAAATTAAGATTACATTTGGTCCCAACACAAATACATGGTTGTAAGCTTTAAGACCTCATACCCGTACTTCTTTTTGTTATAAGTGTTTGAATCACTATTTGCTTGATTGATCCAGTCAAAAGATGGAATTGATCCTTTAACGAAAGCTTGCTAGAGACCATCGCTTCAAGGGAATCTTCCTCTCATGAGTTCGATAACCCACGGTCATCTCTGGGGAAATAGGTGTGCCATACTTTTTTGTTCCATTACCAGATCACTAAAAGGAGGTTTCAATCCCTTTCCCCGGCACGATTGCCAGGGGAGATTTAGTATTCCTAGTATTTGTGTTTAGAGTGTTTGTTGAAGTTAAGTTTTAGTTTTAGTTTTACTTTTATGTTTTAGTTTTAGTTTTATTTTTTTGCAAGTCTTGTTAGTTGAAAAAATGCAAAAGGGTTACCATGGCTCGTATTCTTGGAAGTTTGGCTATTCCCAGCAATAACTTTATGCGCGAACTCATAACACAACCCGAGGTTGCAGCCGCTGAGTATGAGATCAAACCGAACTTAGTTTCCATGGACCAACAAGACCAATTTGGAGGCTCTGCTTCTAAAGATGTCGGTATGCACTTGGATAATTTTACTGAATTGTGCAACATGACACACATTAGAGATTATGACCCGGATCCTTTGAAGTTACGTCTATTTCCTTTCTCTTTAAGAGAAAAGGCAAAAGAATGGCTTCTAGCTCTACCTAGAGGCAATATAACTTCTCGGGCTGATTGTTGCATGAAATTTTTATGTAAGTTCTCTCCACCTACAAAAATTATGCAACTATGTTCTCAGATTACAGGTTTCAAGGAGGAAGAACGTGAGCCACTAGTGCTTGCTTGGGATAGAATGAAGGAAACCACGAGGAACTGACCTAATCATGGAATGGAGGAATGGTTAATCCTTCATATTTTTTATAATGGTTTAAATCACATGTCAAAAACTATGCTTGATACAACTGCAGGAGGAACAATCATGGGAAAGCCCATAAATTATGTCAAGAAATTACTTGATGATATGCAAGAGAACCATGCCTGAGAAGGCCTGCCATTTGTCAACAGATTCCTAACAGGTAGGTGTAAGTGGAGTGGTGGCAGAGAGCTTGGCTTGCTAGCTCTGTCCTTCCCGGCAACGTGGAACGCTTACTCCCAGGAAGACCTGCTTCCCGGTGATCTTGATTTCAATCTTGAGGTGATTCTAGTACTTCATGATAACCTGCCTCGAGGCCTTTTCACGGTATTCAGTGACCATGTCTTAAGTGTCTTGTGGTGGACTCCTCCTTGGCCATGTCCTTCCTGACAAGGAGACTACAACTTGTCGATGTGTGGTCAGGGGTATGAACACCCGCTGTTCACTACACGGACAGGAGCCCCTTGGCCTGGGCTGGACACTTGTGCACAATGCTTGTCTGGGCTAGGCCCTTCAACATGCAATGGCATATGCATGGCGAATGGTAATTGTCACCCACTACTTTTGACTGCGCGTTGATGATGGAGCATATTCCCATTGAATGCGCGATCGTGGAGGAGATGAAAGGAGACGGTAGTGCAGTCATCACGTAAAAAGGAACGCCATGCCGCGTGGCAAAGAGCCAGCCCCTGCGCCTTCCCCATAAAAGGATAACTGTAGGGGAGGTGCTCGATTCACACTCTGTTACATCCTTCCCCATTGGTGCTACCGCCATCGTCTTCCTCACGCCAACACATCTTTCCGCGCTGTTCCGACCTCACTTTCCACCAAAGCTTTCATCAATTGCCATGGCTCCAAAGGCAGGATCCAACAAAGAGGTGGAGAAATCGGGGAAAGACGCAGAGGGGTCGAAGAAGGCCGACGTGCTAGCGCAAATGCAGAGGGAGAATGCATGCTTCCCTCCGGCGCTTGAGATTGCTGATCTCATGCATAGGTACTCTTTCCTGTGGTCAAAGAAGATGATGGACCACGACGTCGTTGAAGTGTTTCCCGCAAGCAACCTTGCTGGTGCAGATAAGTTTGCGTTCTTCGTCCCGTTCTTCTACTGTGGACTGGTCCCCCCTTCTCGGAGTTCTTTGATGAGCTGATGCAGACATATTGGTTCTGGCTTCTAGATTTTAATCCGAATGTCGTCACCAGTATGTTAGGTTTTGCCCATCTATATGAGAATTTCGTGGGGGTGGTACCAAATGTTCCCCTATTCTGTCACTTTTGCTCACCGCGGATAGAAGGCGGTGCCATCTCCGGCAGCATGACCTGGATTTTGAGATCCACACAGAAGGACGAGTATTTGAGGGGGCGTGGCACAAAAAATAACTAGAATGGAGAGAAGATTAGTGTTGGATCAAGATGCAAGACTTCCCGGAGTACTGCATCATTGCCACTGAAGATCTAAAAAGGAACCCTTCATGCTTCTAGTGGACCCCTGGTAGAAAAAACCTTTTGAGAATAGTAATGAAGTTTCTATTTCTGATGCTGAGACACAATCTAGTAATGAACATCCACCTAGTGATAATGATAATAATGATGTTCATGTTGATGCTCAACCAGATAATGATGTAGAAATAGAATCTGTTGTTGATCTTGATAACCCACCTCCTAAGAATAAGAGATATGATAAAAGAGATTTCATTGCTAAAACATGGTAAAGAAAGAGAACCATGGGTTCAGAAACCCATGCCTTTCCTACTAAACCACCTTGAAATAAGGACGAGGAAGATTTTGAGCACTTTGTTGAAATGCTTAGACCTGTCTTTTTACGCACTCGCTTGACTAATATTTTCAAAATGCCTCCATGTAAGTATATGAAAGATAGTGTCACTAATAAAAGAAAGATACCTAAAGCTGAAATTTTTACCATGCTTGCAAATTATTCTTTTAAGGGTGGAGTACCTAAGAAGCTAGGAGATCCAGGAATACCTACTATATCATGCTCCATTGAAAGAAGTTATGTCAAAACTGTTTTATGTGATTTGGGAGCCGGTGCTGGTGTTATGCCTTCCTATTTATATAGAAGACTTGATTTGAATAAGTCGACGCCTACTGAAATATCTTTGCAAATGGCTTATAAATCAACTGCCATACCTATCGGTGTTTGTGAGCATGTGCATGTTGTAGTTGCAAATGTTACTATCATAACGGACTTTGTTATTCTTGATATGCCCGAGGACGACAGCATGTCGATTATCCTTGGTAGACCCTTTTTGAATACTGCAGGGGCTGTTATTGATTGCAACAAAAGCAAGGTCACTTTTGATGTCAATGGTAATGAGCATATGATATATTTTTTGAAGAAACAACTCAAAGTGAATGGTATAATCTCTATTGAAAAGGTTTCGCCAATCACTATTGGAGGTTTCAAATTCCCTCTTCCTACTATCAAAAAGAAATATGAAACTCTTATTGTTGGGGAGGTGCATATCCCCATTAAGGTAACCTAGTATTGTACGAAGATTCTTCGGTTTCATGTTACTCGAAAATAGTTTGTTAATAAGAGTTGATTAACCTTATTAATGGATTCTATTTTAGGGGCATGTGGTCGATGAATTTAGTAAGCACAACTTTCTGTACCCATAATTTTCTCTCTGTTATTTATAGTTTAATAAAGTAAAATGACATGATTATCCTGTTTTGTGAATTATCTATGCAATAAAAAATGACCACACAAGGCTTTCATGAACTAAGCCGGATTTCACCAAGAGTTCACGCAATTCATTGCAAATGGCGGGTTGACCGACTTCCTCGTAGATGAGTGTGACTAACACCGCATCCTTACAAATTCATTTGTGAAAAATTTCCATTTCTTGCATAGGCTCAATATTCCCATGGTACGCATTGACTTATATGTTGAACATCATGAAATACTACTCACGGAGTTTTGTGAGATATGTTTGATTCGCTCTAATGAGGAATTGAGAGAGCGTCGACCGGAGGAGTTTGAGAACTTCCTCTGCACTTTAATTGTGGGAGAGCTTAGGGGCGTGTCGGGAGCCAGAGCTACTAGTTTGCATTTTCCCACTGTGCACTACTTCACTTTATTCATAGGGAAATTCTTGACTGCTAGGGAGGAAGGTGGTACGCTTAGTGCCACTGACCTCGCCATTTTACACCATGCACTTTTTGATGACAACACTTATACCCTCGGTGTTATCATTGTGCGCCGCTTGCACACTAACAGGACTAGGCGTGAAGTTCATGGTGGTATTTATCTATTCACCTATCGAGATGTTTCCATGTTAATGTATGCCATAATGATTACTTGTTGCCTAAAGTTTATTTGGATCACGAGGCTATGATAGATCACCATTTTATTGATAAACCAAAGCCTCCTCACCACATTTGTTATAGCTTGGAATTTCGTGAGGATACTCGTGATATTATTCCATTGCCTGCACCCTCTTTGTTTGATTCTCATGCTAGGCACAGTTACATCATCATGCCACTGGACATCATTGCTTATAGGAACGAGTTGGCCGCGGCGGAGAATGAGGCATGATATGTCTCCAACGTATCTATAATTTTTTATTGTTCCATGCTATTATATTATCTGTTTTGGATGTTTTATATGCATTAATATGCTATTTTATATTATTTTTGGGACTAACCTATTAACCTAGAGGCCAGAGCCAGTTTTTTGTTTTTTCCTTGTTTTTGACTTCTACAGAAAAGGAATATCAACAGGAGTCCAAACGGAATAAAACTTTACGGTGATTTTTCTTAGACCAGAAGAAACCCACGAGACTTGGAGAGGAGGCCAGAAGACCCACGTGGTGGCCACAAGCCATGGGGGCGCGTTGATACGTCTCCAACATATCTATAATTTTTATTGTTCCATGCTATTATATTATCAATCTTGGATATTTTTATAATCATTTTATATCATTTTGGTACTAACCTATCGACATAGTGCCAAGTGTCAGTTGCTATTTTTTGCATGTTTTTACATCACAGAAAATCAATACCAAACGGAGTCCAAATGCCATGAAACTTTATGGAGATTTTTTATGGACCAGAAGACACCTAATGGGCCTTGGCTATGCCTGGGGGTGCTCCGAGGAGAGCACAACCCACCAGGGCGCGCCCTGGTGGGTTGTGCCTACCTCGGGTGCCCCCCGGACCGCCTCTTTGCTCTATAAATACCCCAATATTCCCAAAACCCGAGGGGAGTCGATGAAATATTGATCCAGCTGCCACAGAGTCCAGAACCACCAGATCCAATCTAGACACCATCTCGGATGGGGTTCACCACCTCCATTGGTGCCTCTTCGATGATGCGTGAGTAGTTCTTTGTAGACCTTCGGGTCCGCAGTTAGTAGCTAGATGGATTCCTCTCTCTCTCTCTCTCTCGCTGTATTCTCAATACAATGGTCTCTTGGAGATCCATATGATGTAACTCTTTTTGCGGTGTGTTTGTTGGGATCTGGTGAACTTTGAGTTTATGATCAATTATATCCTTTTATATCCATGAAAGTATTTGAGTTTCTTTGATCTCTTTTATGCATGATCTCTTATAGCCTTGTATTTCTTCTCCGATATTTGGGTTTTGTTTGGCCAACTTGATCTATTTATCTTGCAATGGGAAGAGGTGCTTTGTAGTGGGTTCGATCTTACGGTGCTTGATCCCAGTGACAGAAGGGGAACCGACACGTATGTATCGTTGCTACTAAGGATAAAACGACGGGGTCTATGCCTACATAGATAGATCTTGTCTACATCATGTCATTGTTCTTATTGCATTACTCCGTTTCTCCATGAACTTAATACACTAGATGCATGCCGGATAGCGGTCGATGTGTGGAGTAATAGTAGTAGATGCAGGCAGGAGTCAGTCTACTAATCTTGGACGTGATGCCTATATAATGATCATTGCCTAGATATCATCATGATTATTTGAAGTTCTATCAATTGCCCAACAGTAATTTGTTCACCCACCATTTGCTATTTTTCTCGAGAGAAGCCACTAGTGAAACCTATGGCCCCCGGGTCTCATTCTCATATATTTACCTTTGCGATCTACTTTTCCTTTGCATTTATTTTCAGATCTACTAAACCGAAAATACAAAAATACTTTGCTGCAGTTTATTTTATTTGTGATCTATTTATTCAATCTATTACAACTTTCTCCCGTCCATGCACCAATTTCTGGTGTCATTACCCGAAAGGGATTGACAACCCCTTTAACACGTCGGGTTGTGAGTGGTTGTTATTTGTGTGCAGGGGTTGTTTACGTTGTGTTGCTTGGTTCTCCTACTGGTTCGATAACCTTGGTTTCATCACTGAGGGAAATACCTACCGTTGCTATGCTGCATCATCCCTTCCTCTTTGGGGAAATACCGACGTAGTCCTAGCCGACATCAAAAGGAATTTCTGGCGCCGTTGCCGG
The DNA here is from genome assembly GCF_018294505.1 of Triticum aestivum. Lineage (NCBI taxonomy): Eukaryota > Viridiplantae > Streptophyta > Magnoliopsida > Poales > Poaceae > Triticum > Triticum aestivum. The sequence goes on from NC_057794.1 coordinate 453,159,807, forward strand.
GGAGGATCTTCAACATATACTAGGTTCCTAATCACAAATCTCATCTCCTCGCAATCTACATTATTTTCCATTTGCCTCTCATTTTCCTCTCCCCCACTTCACAAGAAATTGCCGTTTTATTCGCCCTCTTTTTCGTTCGCCGGTTTCTTGTCGGGTCTGTTTTTGAGTGCAATCTTGTTGTGTAGTCAACATGGCTCAAGAGAACACCAAGTTGTGTGATTTCTCAAATACCAACAACAATGATTTTATTGGCACTCCGATTGCTCCCGCCACTAGTGCGAAATCTTGTGATATTAATACCCCTTTGCCAAATCTTGTTATGAAAGATCAATTTTCCGTTACTCCTTATGAGGATCCCGTGTCCCATCTTAATACCTTCGTGGAATTTGCAAAAGAAAAAAGATGTGGACAATGATATTGTGAAGATGAAATTATTTCCGTTTTCTTTGCGTGATTCTGCAAAATTTTGGTTTTGTTCTTTGCCTCACAATAGTATCGATTCTTGGAATAAGTGCAAAGATGCTTTTATCACTAAGTATTTTCCACCCGCAAAAATTATTTCCCTTAGAACCCAGATCATGAATTTCAAGCAACTTGAACATGAGCATGTTGCACAATCTTGGGAAAGGATGAAAATGATGCTAAGGAATTGCCCAACTCATGGGTTAAATCTTTGGATGATCATACAAAAAATTTATGCGGGGTTGAATTTTGTTTCTCGTAATCTTTTAGATTCTGCCGCGGATGGTAATTTTATGGAAACTACTTTGGGTGAAGCCACCAAATTGCTTGATAATATCATTGCAAGTTATTCGCAATGGCATACCGAAAGAGCTCCTACTAGTAAAAAGTTAATTCGGTTGAAGAAATTTCTCCTTTGAGTGAAAAAGTTGATGCTCTTATGAAATTGGTTGCTAGTAAAAGTGCTCCTATTGATTTTAATGATATGCATTTGTCTAATTTGACTGAGAAAATTAGTGATGCCATAGATGTGAATTTTATTTCTCGAAATAATTTTAACAACAATGCTTATAGAGGTAATTTTAATCCTAGGCCTTTTCCTAGTAATCTGTCGGTGTACTAGAGTAGGGGTACCCTATTACCCCGAACTCGTGCACGGGCAGTTGCAGCGCCCCGCGGCAAGGCTTGCCGGGTGACCGCCAGGACCCTCCGTGGTTCCCTTGAAGACCATTCAAGAACAAAGTACTCAAACCAAGGCCCCGGCAAGAGGAGCTTGCCGGGAAGGCCAACTAAGGCCCCGGCAAGAGGAGCTTGCCGGGAAGGCCAACCAAGGCCCCGACAAGAGGAGCTTGCCGGGAAGAGACAAGACCCCGGCAAGAGGAGCTTGCCGGGAAGGCCACTCAAGGCATACCAAGAAAGCTTGCCGCGACGCGCCCTGCATCCCGGCAAGATCCGGCGAGCGACAAGCTTCCGGACGCGACAAGACGACGGCCGCGGCAAGGAGCTTGCCGCGGGAAACCCCCACTTCGTGCCCGCGCTCCAGCACACCTGCCAACGTGTCGCTTTGGGACTCTCCCAAGCACACGTGGCAGGAGGCCGTGCAGCTAGGGGTACGTGGTGGCAAGCGGAGATGAAGAGAAGCCCATCGTGGCAAACAGTGGCGCTCCAAATGGTCACTTTTTGCACTGTTTAGGAGACTCAGACAGGCATTTAATGCCCTTGTCCCCTGCCGTCAGAGTTAGGTAGGGTGCACTATATCCACAGTAGCGGTAGCTGCACCTACCGCATCCTTTTCCATTTTTACCCTTCTTGTCTACGTTGCCCCCTGTCGGTGACCCCTTGAGAGTATAAAAGGAGGCCCAAGCGCAACGTAGAAAGGGTTCGGAGGTTCGGCCAGTTCGGCTCATCCAACTCCAGGAACACTCTCACGCTCAGTCTGGCAGCGTCCATCGCTCCTGAGGAAGAATCCAATATACACAAACAAGCAGCAGTAGGGTTTTACGCATCCGTGCGGCCCGAAGCTGGGTAAAATCGCCCGCGTGCACCGCCTCGATCCGCTCTTTGTGCGCTCTCCGCCCCCCACCGAACCGAAAGGGGCCCTGTCCCCATAGGTGTCGGCGGAATCAGCATCGCCCCCGACATAATCCCTCTAATAATTATGGTAATTCCTATGGAAATCAATCTTATAATAATAATAGGAACACCTCTGATCTTGAGAATAATATTAAAGAATTTATCAAGACCCAAAAAGTTTTCAACACTACCATAGAAGAAAAGTTGAATAAGATTGATGATTTGTCTAGAAGTGTTGATAGAATTTCTCATGATGTGGAAAATCTCAGGATGAAATTTTGTGTCCCTAAGGTTGATTAATCAATTAAAGCTCTTTATGTTTCTATGGAAGAAAGTAAGAAAAGAACCGCTATGCTTAGAGCTAAAAGAGAATTTTTAGAAAAAGCGTTTTCTAGTGATTACTTTCACAAAAGTGATGAAGATCTTAAAATGATTGGTGTTTCTTCTATTGATTCCTTGTTTAGTAAAGTTAATATTGATGAAAAAGGGACTGGAGAAGATAAGTATCTTCCAGAGGGAAGAGAAGTGAATTTTCGTTTGGAACGAAAATAAATGAGGTGGTGAGAAAGCGAGGCTTGTAGCACAAGGTTTTTTTGCAGAGACCCGACATCGATTACGATATAGCATACCTTCTTGGTATGAGTGGAATTATGTTTTGATAATGTGTACATAATACCATGGTCAATTAGTTTGCATGCATATATTGAAGTCATTGAATGAGTTATTATTCTGAATCCAAAGGTAAATCGCATCATGCATGTGTGGAACTTCTGAAGTCATTCTATGACTTGAAGTAGTCAAATAATTGTGTGGTGCAACTGACTAAGTGAGTTATTCCTTGACAAGGATTACTCTCATATTAATGATTGCTAAGGTGTATTCATGAAGAAAACCTGGATTGGATTTTACATCACCTTAATTTGTGGTGTCGATGATCTTATCATCTATCGGTGCAACAAACCCTGGGTCTGTTGACCAACTGTGCACAGGCACAAGATCAAGATTGAAGCACCAGCTTAAGTCAAAGATTGAAGAGCCAAGAGATTTGAAGAACCAACATGCAGCTCAGAAGGACCAAGATTGAGCCTAAGGGGCAGGATATCGGCAAGAGAAGGGCCTCCCTTACCTGACAGGCGAGCCCGGCAAGGGGCAAGGCCACCACCAGAAGCAAGCAACTGAGGCTCCCCGGCAGAGCCTGCCGGGGCTCGCAGGGGCAGAACCGCCCCACCAAGCACTCTAGCATGACTCACGTCATCAATCAGTGCGGTGTCAAGCCGCAAGATGATTAAGTGGCAGCCATTCGCCACATGGCAGCTGTCGGTGTCAAAACTGGCGGATCTCGGGTGGGGGTCCTAAACTGTGCGTCTAAAGCGGAAGGTAACAGGAGGCGGGGGACACGATGTTTACCCAGGTTCGGGCCCTCTCGATGGAGGTAATACCCTACTTCCTGCTTGATTGATCTTGATGATATGAGTATTACAAGAGTTGATCTACCACGAGATTGTAGAGGCTAAACCCTAGAAGCTAGCCTATGGTATGATTGTTGTTGTCCTACGGACTAAACCCTCCGGTTTATATAGACACCGGAGGGCGCTAGGGTTACACAGAGTCTGTTACAAGGGAGGAGATCTACATATCCGTATTGCCAAGCTTGCCTTCCACGCCAAGGAGAGTCCCATACGAACATGGGACGAAGTCTTCAATCTTGTATCTTCATAGTCCAACAGTCCGGCCAAAGGATATAGTCCTGCTGTCTGGAGACCCCCTAATCCAGGACTCCCTCAGTAGCCCCTGAACCAGGCTTCAATGACGATGAGTCCGGCGCGCAGATTTGTCTTCGGCATTGCAAGGCGGGTTCTTCCTCCGAATACTTCATAGAAGATTTTGAACACAAGGATAGTGTCCGGCTCTGCAAAACAAGTTCCACATACCACCGTAGAGAGAATAATATTTCCACAAATCTAATCTACTGACACGTTTAGCAACATGACATCATGTCATGGCCCGGTCATTATTCGAACCATTTTTCTCAACCAGCACTTCACATACCGTGAGGCGGTTTTCTTGACACGTCTTGTCGAAGCAGAGATCTTGTCCCCCTTATTACGGGATTCCCATCAATACGGACGTGGGTGACCCAATCGTGTCCGTTGGTATGACTCCTTGATTTTAGGCAAGTCCCAAACGGCCACGAGGAGGACGCTTGATATTCACCCTCTTTATAAAGAGGCCAAGGCATGTCCTTTTTCCCCTCTCGTACTCAATCGAATCCTTCCCCCACCTCGAGTTCCAACACCCAAGGCTCAGGTCACGTGCTTAGGACCTTCAACCATGTCCGAATCCAACCTTCAAGGTCGGTGGATGCCTTCCTCTGTCACAGAGGAAGACATCAAGAAGCTAAGAGAGGCCAGGTATTTGACCTTCGAAATCTCGCACAGGCTGCTTGCTCGAGGGCAGGTCATTCCCACTCCTGAACCCGGCGAGAGCATTGTATTCATCTCTCACTTACTCCGAGGGCTAGGCCTCGCCCTGGATCCCTTTGTTAGGGGGCTCATGTTCTATTATGGGCTGGATTTCCATGACCTGGCCCCGGATTCCCTCCTTCACATCTCGTCATTCATCGTCGTGTGTGAGGCCTTCCTCCGCATTACCCCACACTTCGGCCTGTGGCTCAAGACTTTCAATGTGAAGCCGAAGATGATAGAGGGGCCACACGCAGAGTGCGGAGGTGCCGTAATAAGCAAAAGCACTGATGTTCCATGGCCAGAGGGTTCCTTCCCAGAGGTGTCCAGTTTATGGCAACGAGAGTGGTTTTATATCACATCTCCCCGGGGTACCAAGTGGGTGGCCGCCCCTGCCTTTTGCTCGGGCCCCCACCACAACTGACGTCATGGATCAACAAGGGACTGGACTGGGGGCCAGTAAATGATGTGTCGATATTGCAGAGTCGCATCCGAGATCTCCTTGAGAGAGATGTCAGCCTGGTCACGGTAATGCAAGTCATGCTAGTTCGTCGAGTCCCGCCTTGCAAACGTTGACCCCTCCGTATGTGGGAATTCAACCCGGAAGGACCGCGAACTATTCAGCACTTCCTCGGCATGACGCTCAAAGAGATGTACAAATTGTTCTTCGGACCACAAATAAAGTGTCTGGACACCACCGAGGATGCGGGTCTGAGCTGTAATCGCCCAGATACCCAAGTAAGTAATCCCGTGGCCGAACACGCTGTCTATTTATTTATCACAACATCATTCCGAAAAGTCGCTCTTTGACCAGGACTAGGTAACAAAGGCGAAGATGATTGGGTGTTCGGCCCCCCTTCCCTAAGGCTCGGCCGATCCAGTACTAGCCAGAATGCTCGAGCCGGTGCCTTATCAGGTGCCCTTAGGGGAAGATAAAGGGGGGAATAAAGAGGCTGGAAGCAGGCCTCACTCATTATTCATCCAAACCGGGGGAATTAGCGCCTTCGCGAAGGAGGATAACCAGGGAAAAGAATCTGAAATTCCCTCTCCCCAAGGAAGGAAGAGGACCACCTCTGAAGACCTGGAAACAAAGGTTTCCAAACGGGGGAAGAAATCTTCGCTAGAGGGTCCTGCCTTGGAGGGTACTCTTGCCTCACAGTGCCCGCAAGGAGATCAGCCCTCTACCGAGCTATAAGTAAACGAAAAGTACTTAATAGTAAAAATATCCTACATTACTTCTGAAGACAATAACCGAAGCATATATCTTGTAGTTCGGATCGTGGCCTTTCTCGACAGAGTTCGTCTTCGAGGGATCTTCTTCCGGAGATGATGGAGAGCGAAACACCTCCCCATGCCACCCCGCCTCATGAGGCGGGCGACCCTAAAGTGTCGTCGCGGAGGGTTTCTCCTGATCCGCCAAGGCCAGAGGGTAATCCTTCGGCCACCCGAAGTCCTCATTATTCGGCTTCTAAAGAGAGCAACAGAAAGAGTCCGGAACCGTCCGGTGTGCGATCAGACGCACTGAAGGATCTTCTGGAGCAAGCAGCCATCTTAGAAGCGCATCGTATGCTAATGTGTACGGTGATTGAGAGGATTTCATCTGCTGAAAGCGGGTTGCATGAAGCTTTTATGAGTCTGCTGAAAGGCTTTGAGGTACGTGAAATAGTGTATGTTTTTGACAGTACCGCACACGTTAGGTGTGCCCTATGCAAATAGTAGCCCCTGAGACTCTGGTTGCCGTTGAGAACGGCGGCAAACAGAGGATCATAGTCCCAGGTAATAATCAGGCCGCCTTTATGTGTAGGTGGCTGAAGCTCCGGTGGCTAGCCAGACTGGTGAGTTTGCCGAGCTGAAGCGGCAACTTGATGCGGCAGATGCCGACATCGTGCTTGTCAACAAGCAGCTTGACGAGGCACAGGGTATGTGATTTCTCCGGTGATCAACACATAGTAAGAGGAGCATGATGTTAGTATCTTTAATATGTTGTGACTGCAGATGGAGCTGCCGCCGTGGAGACCCTTCGGGCGGAACTTGTCCGAGCCAAGGAACAAGCCAGGAATAGTGATGTGGCCGCTCTAAAGGCGGTCAAAGAGCTGAGGGCCGAACAGGCTGCACATTGCCAAAGCAAGGAAAAAATAGCCAAGATGGTCGTTGAGTTGAAAGATGCCGCCGACCGTTACCAGCTTCTTGAAAAAGAAAGCCGAGCGATGGCGATAGACCTGGAGAAGGCCATGGTAGCAGCCAAGGAAGCCCGCTCTAAAATTAGAGCGGCGAAGGAGGAGCTTCATCAAGCTGGAGATATCGCGGCTGGGAAGCCCTTTTTGTTGCAGACGAAGTGCGGGGGAGCGATCGGCGACGGTGGCCGACTGCTCAGATGTTGAGGAGCACATGCCGAGCGCTGATCCAGGGGCGTCGTCCTCGGGAGCTTGCGACGCCCCTCCTGAGGCACCGGTCGCTGATGAGATGCGGCATGCGGCTCCCGAGGCAGAGGCCCAGGAGCCTCGGGAGGTCGCAACGAGGTAGAGCTGGGCTGTTCACCATAGCCAAGCTCCCCTGAGGCTATCCCTCTTGGTTCTTCTTCGGCTCCGCCGCACGCCGGGCTTCACGTCCAGCGCTTCAGCCACCTTTGTGTGGACTTTGAGGAGCTCCGCAAGAGGAAGGGATCCCCCAGTGGCAACAACATCTTCGGGCCGTTGAAGCGACGGAAGTACATTGCTATCAACGAGTAAGTACCTTATCTTGGTGACCTTCTATGTGCAGCCTTCCTTTCCTGACAATTGTCCCCTCAGGTCCCCTTCTGCTAAGGCCGCGAAATCTCTAGAGAAGCAGCTCCCTCTTGTCTCATCGCGCCTGCCAAGCTCCAGCGCCACAGGCTCGGATGCTACCGACGGCGTGGGGTCAGCCATGGGAGTTGGTCCATCATCAAGGCGCCCCGAGCTTGCACCATCGCCGTCCTTTCTTCGCGGCCTTACTCGGAGCGCATCAGGCGTGCCAATGGCTCCTACCTTGGTCACGGTTGGTAGATGGCTAGCCTCGATGCTGGAGTCTCCTTCAAGCAGCGGGCCTTGTTCGGTTCGGGCCCCTCGCGAGGGTCAGCTGGCGCCTGGGGCCGCGCCAGCCCCCAGCCCCCAACCGGGAGGTGGTGCGCCACTTGATGCTCCACCCACAACCCCTGAGGTGGAGGACAAGGTGGGCCGAGCGTTCGAGCTTGAGCGTGGGCGCAGCGTGGTTCGCCACGAGCTCTTCCAGGAGGCGATGGGCGTGATGAACCGCCTTGGTGAAGAGCTTGTTGGTGTCAACTCGCGTCTTGAGGCTGAAGGTCTTCGGTTGGTGGAAGAGTGGCGCAAGCTATGAGTGGCCATCAACCTTGGTCGTTATCATCGTGACCTCAAGAACGCGAAGGCTGTGGCGTCCCTCAAGATTGCCAATGAGGCCCGCTCGCGAGCTTTGGAAGAAGCTCCCGAGGCCGATCACTGCCGCGAGGCTGCGGAAGAGCGTGTGTGGGAGCTCCAGGCCTGGAGCTCGTCCCTTGAGCGGCAGGTCGAGGCACGCGGGGCCGTCCTTGCATCGTGAGGGGAACGCCTGCGGAGGAAGAGGAGGTCCGGTGGCGCAAGGAGACGCTGGCCCTGGAGGCCGTGGAGCGCAGCCTCGAGCTCGAGCGACTGGAGACGAGGGAGTGTCAGGTCGCTCAAGCTGAAGATGCCGTCGGGGCCCGCGAGACCAGAGTCGACGAGGAGATCAATCGCCGGGTGGCCGAGGTTCGCGCAGATCTGGAAGGCAGGTACGACTTGAAGCTGAAGCTCGCTGGCCAGGAGGGTGCGGGCAGGGCCGCCGTCCTCAAGCCCAGGTTGGATGAGGCTGAGAGGCGTGCGGAGGCCACAACTACCGCCCTGGTCACGATGCAGGCAGACTTGTCCTCTGCCCACGCCGAGCTGTCTTCCCTCCGGGAACGAGTTGATGATGCCGAGGACGTCACATGGCAAAACAGTGAGGAAGTGCTTCAACGCCGGACGCTGGAGCGCGAGCACGCTCCTATGCTTCAAGACCTTCAGAACAAGGCCAACACCGCCCTGGGTTACATCTACGACGAGAACGCCCCGACCCCTCACTCAAGTGACTACGCCAGCCACCTGACCTTCTTCACCGAGGTGGTGACGCGCCTGGAGCCTCAATCTGCGAGAGCTTGGCAGCTTGTGGAGGAGAGGGGTCGTGGCCTGCTTCAGTGCGCCTTCTACCGTGTCTTCAGCCACCTTCTGAACGCCGACCCTAACTTCGACTTCGATGCCGCCATTGCCCCTGTACCCATGGCCATCCAGGGCGACCTGGCGCGTTGGGTAGAGGACCATGTCGACGCGTTGGTCAGGGCCTTCACCTTGGAGAACGATGGGGTGGTGGTCATCGCAGACAAAGGTGACATGGTCAACGACGGTGATGGGGGCGTCGCCGACGGCGGCGACGATTCCGACGAAGGTGATGACGATGCGAGTGACGCGTCCCTGGACGACGCAGCGAGCGATGTCTCTGGCTGATCCCATATTCTCCTGTTGTTTTATTCTGCACGCAAAACTCGGGCGTGGCCCTTGGAAAACTTGTAAGAGCATTTTGAGAGGGGGAGCCCCTCGTGTAAGCAAATTGCAGTTTTTACTTTCCTATGCGATGTGGGTATGTGTCCTCGTGAGCTCACGAAGCTGGGGGTGAGTCTCCCGACGTGGTTTACCTTAGTCAGCGCAAACTTAGGGCTGGGTCGTGAGGCGACGAGTTCCTGAGAATCCTGCGGAGCTTATCGCCCCGTTTGAGGGGGCTCCGCAAGGGGTGAGCACCAGGCGTAGTGCTAGCGCGTGCTTTGCGCGGTCCGGCTCGCGAGGAGATTTGCGAGGGAAAGGCAATGGATGCGAGTCCCAAACCAAACAAGATCCAGAAGGCGAGAAACGGCTCAAACGAGAAAAGGCACCCCCACGCGCATCAATAAAAATTCAGCTTCAACTTAAGTCCAGAATCAGAAAGCAAAGCCACAGAAAGAGAGATCCAAAGCAAAAGGCCGCGTCCGGCACCTAGTCTAGTCTCCGGGTCTTCAAGTCTTCTCACGAGCGCGGAGCGAAGTGCTGTCCACTAGGCATGGGAGGAAGCCCTAGGGCCTGACGCCGGTGCTCTTGAGACTCCGAGGCGTGTACATCCCCAACTCATTATTACGTGAGAGTGTCACGGGCGGCGAGCTTCACAGGCACTGAGCCTTCTTCACAGGTACCGGCCTTGCTTTATATCGCCAGACGAGGGCCCCGCCTTGCGCCACCCTTGACCTCCTTTGAGCTGACCGGAGACCAGGACGACACAAAGGAGGGAAAGAGGACACCAGCGGTTCCCTCGGCGACCACGGGTCCTCTACCGGGGGAAGGGTTATTGAAGCCACCCCGGCAGAGGGCCTACTTCCTGGTGTTTGATGTCTACCACACAACCTTCTTCTTGTAGACGTTGTTGGGCCTCCAAGTGTAGAGGTTTGTAGGACAATAGCAAATTTCCCTCAAGTGGATGACCTAAGGTTTATCAATCCGTAGGAGGCATAGGATGAAGATGGTCTCTCTCAAGCAACCCTGCAACCAAATAACAAAGAGTCTCTTGTGTCCCCAACACACCCAATACAATGGTAAATTGCATAGGTGCACTAGTTCGGCGAAGAGATGGTGATACAAGTGCAATATGGATAGTAGATAATAGTTTTTGTAATATGAAATAATAAAAACAGCAAGGTAGCAAGTGATAAAAGTGAGTGTAAACAGTATTGCAATGCGTGGAAACAAGGCCTAGGGTTCATACTTTCGCTAGTGTAAGTTCCCTCAACAATACTAACATAATTGGATCACATAACTATCCCTCAACATGCAACAATGAGTCACTCCAAAGTCACTAATAGCAGAGAACGAACGAAGAGATTATGGTAGGGTACGAAACCACCTCAAAGTTATTCTTTCTGATCAATCCGTTGGGCTATTCCTATAAGTGTCACAAACAGCCCTAGAGTTCGTACTAGAATAACACCTTAAGGCACAAATCAACCAAAACCCTAATGTCACCTATATACTCCAATGTCACCTCAAGTATCTGTGGGTATGATTATACGATATGCATCACACAATCTCAGATTCATCTATTCAACCAACACAAAGGACCTCAAAGAGTGCCCCAAAGTTTCTACCGGAGAATCACGACGAAAACGTGTGCCAACCCCTATGCATAGGTTCCCAATGTCACGAAACCCGCAAGTTGGTCACCAAAACATACATCAAGTGGCACGTGGTATCCCATTGTCACCACAGATATCCACGGCAAGACATACATCAAGTGTTCTCAAGTCTTTAAAGACTCAATCCGAAAATATTACTTCAAAGGGGAAACTCAATTCATTACAAGAGAGAAGAGGGGGAGGAGAAACATAAGATCCAGCTATAATAGCAAAGCTCGCGATACATCAAGATCGTGCCAAATCAAGAACACGAGAGAGAGAGAGATCAAACACATAGCTACTGGTACATACCCTCAACCCCGAGGGAGAACTACTCCCTCCTCGTCATGGAGAGCACCGGGATGATGAAGATGGCCACCGGAGAGGGATTGCCCCCTCCGGCAGGGTGCCGGAACGGGTCTAGATTGGTTTTCGGTGGCTACGGAGGCTTCTGGCAGCGGAACTCCCGATCTATCTTGCGTTCTAGAAGTTTTAGGTCAAGTAGGTATATATGGGTGCAGGAGGTACGTCAGGGGAGCCACGAAGGTCCCATGAGACAGGGGGGCGCGCCCTAGGGGGGGGGGGCGCCCCCACCCTCGTGAGCACCTCATTCCTTCCTTGACGTGGGGTCCAAGTCCATCAGGTGTGTTTCCTTCCAAAAATAACTTCTCCAGTTGATTTCGTTCCGTTTCAACTGAGTCTGATATTCCTTTTCTTCAAAACACTAAAATAGGCATAAAACAACAAATCTGGGCTGGGCCTCTAGTTAATAGGTTAGTCCCAAAAATAATATAAAAGTGGATAATAAAGCCCAATATTGCCCAAAACAGTAGATAATATAGCATGGAGAAATCAAAAATTATAGATACGTTGGAGACGTATCAAGCATCCCCAAGCTTAATTCCTGCTCGTCCTCGAGTAGATAAATGATAAAAAGATAATTTTTTATGTGGAATGCTAGTTGGCATAATTTCAATGTAATTCTTATTACTTGTGATATGAATATTCAGATCCGTAAGATTCAAGACAAAAGTTCATATTGACATAAAAATAATAATACTTCAAGCATACTAACAAAGCAATTATGTCTTCTCAAAATAACATGGCCAAAGAAAGCTATCCCTACAAAATCATATAGTCTGGCTATGCTCCATCTTCACCACACAAAGTATTTAAATCATGCACAACCCCGATGACAAGCCAAGCAATTGTTTCATACTCTAACTTTTTCAAAACTTTTTCAATCTTCACGCAATACATGAGCATGAGCCATGGATATAGCACTATAGGTGGAATAGAATGGTGGTTGTGGAGAAGACAAAAAGGGAGAAGATAGTCTCACATCAACTAGGCGTATCAACGGGCTATGGATATGCCCATCAATAGATATCAATGTGAGGGAGTAGGGATTGCCATGCAACGGATGCACTAGAGCTATAAGTGTATGAAAGCTCAACAAAAGAAACTAGTGGGTGTGCATCCAACTTGCTTGCTCACGAAGACCTAGGGCATTTTGAGGAAGCCCATTATTGGAATATACAAGCCAAGTTCTATAATGAAAGATTCCCACTAGTATATGAAAATGACAAAACAAGAGACTCTCTATATGAAGAACATGGTGCTACTTTGAAGCACAGTATATGAGACTCGCTATATCATGGTGCTACTTTGAAGCACAAGTGTGGAAAAAGGATAGTAGCATTGCCCCTTTTTTTATTTGGCCTTTCCTTTTTTTGGCCTTTTTTTGGGACAATGCTCTATTGAATGATGATCATCACACTTCTATTTTTTTACAACTCCATGATACAACTCGATACTAGAACAAAGATGATTCTATATGAATGCCTCCGGTGGTGTACCGGGATATGCAATGAATCAAGAGTGACATGTATGAAAGAATTATGAATGGCAGCTTTGCCACGAATACTATGTCAACTACATGATCATGCTAAGCAATATGACAATGATCAATGTGTCATGAAGAACGGTACAGTGGAAAGTTGCATGGCAATATATCTTGGAATGGCTATGGAAATGCCATAATAGGTAGGTATGGTGGCTGTTTTGAGGAAGGTATATGGTGGGTTTATGGTACCGGCGAAAGTTGCGCGGTACTAGAGAGGCTAGCAAAGGTGGAAGGGTGAGAGTGCGTATAATCCATGGACTCAACAATTAGTCATAAAGAACTCACATACTTATTGCAAAAATCTAGAAGTTATCAAAGCAAAGTATTACGCGCATGCTCCTAGGGGGATAGATTGGTAGGAAAATACCATCGCTCGTCCCCGACCGCCACTCATAAGGAAGGCAATCAATAAATAAATCATGCTCCGACTTCGTCACATAACGGTTCACCATATGTGCATGCTACGAGAATCACAAACCTTAACACAAGTATTTATCAAATTGACAACTACTCAACTAGCATGACTCTAATATCACCATCTCCATATCTCAAAACAATTATCAAGTATCAAACTTCTCCTAGTATTCAACACACTCATAAGAGAATTTTATTATTCTTGAATACCTAGCATATTAGGATTTTAAGAAAATTACCATGCTATTTAAGACTCTCAAAATAATCTAAGTGAAGCATGAGAGTTCATCTATTTCTTCAAAATAAGACTACCACCATGCTCTAAAAGATATAAGTGAAGCACTAGAGCAAATGACAAACTACTCCGAAAGATATAAGTGAAGATCAATGAGTAGTTGAATAATGATGCAACTATGTGAAGACTCTCTAACATTTAATAATTTCAGATCTTGGTATTCTATTCAAACAGCAAGCAAAGCAAAATAAAATGACATTCTAAGAATAGCAAACATCATGTGAAGAAGCAAAAACTTAGGATCAACCGAAACTAATCGATAATTGTTGAAGACGAAAGGTGGGATGCCAACCGGGGCATACCCAAGCTTAGGTGCTTGAGACTTCTTGAAAAATTATCTTGGGGCGCCTTGGGCATCCCCAAGCTTGAGCTTTTGTGTCTCCTTAATTCCTCTCATATCACGGTCTCCCTAAATCTCAAAAGCTTCATCCACACAAAACTCAACAAGGACTCGTGAGATAAGTTAGTATAAACCATTGCCAAAACCTTATCATACTCTACTGTAGCAAATCACTAAAAATTATTATTCAACATTTCATACTAAATGCCCCTGCATATTTAATAGTCCTATCCTCAAATAGAATCATTAAAGAAGCAAACATATGCAAACAATGCAAACATAACAGCAATCTGCCTAAACAGGATAGTCTGTAAAGAATGCAGCAACATCCATACTTCCCTAGCTCCAAAAATTATGAAAGAAAATTCCCACTGTATTAAATTTATCAGATATTAATATGCAAAAGGTTTCAACATTTTATCATATTCTGACTTTTCTAGGGAATTATTGCAACAGCGGTAAACTTTCTGTTTTCAAACAGCAACATGCGGACTTCTAAAATAGGCATAGGAAAGGCTATCAATGCCACTTTTATTGAAATAAAATATGCAAAACATTGTTCTAAATAACATAAATCAAATTCTAACAAAATAAATTGATGCTCCAAGAAAAACACATATCATGTGGTAAATAAAAATATAGCTCCAAGTAAAGTTACCGATGAACGAAGACGAAAGAGGGGATGCCTTCCGGGGCATCCCCAAGCTTAGGCTCTTGGTTGTCCTTGAATATTACCTTAGGGTGCCTTGGTCATCCCCAAGCTTAGTCTCTTGTCACTCCTTCTTCCATACTCCATCGAATCATTACCCAAAACTTGAAAACTTCACAACACAAAACTTAAAGTAGAAAACTCGTAAGCTCCGTTAGTATAAGAAAATAAATCACCACTTCAAGGTACTGTAATGAACTCATTCTTTATTTATATTGGTGTTAAACATACTGTATTCTAACTTCTCTATGGTTTATAAACTATTTTACTAGCCATAGATTCATCAAAATAAGTAAACAACACATGAAAAACAGAATCTGTCAAAAACAGAACAGTCTGTAGTAATCTGGTTCAAAACTATACTTCTGGAACTCATAAAATTCTCAAATAAATTGATGGACCTTAGGAATTTATCTATTAATCATCTTCAAAAAGAATTAACTAAATATCACTCTCCAAATAAAAATGGCAGCAATTCTCGTGAGCGCTAAAGTTTCTGTTTTTTACAGCATGATCAACAAGACTTTCCCAAAGTCTCCCCAAAGGTTCTACTTGGCACAAACACTAATTAAAAGCATAAAACCACATATAAACAGAGGCTAGATGAATTATTTATTACTAAAAAGTAGCAAAATGCAATGAATAAAAACAAAGTTGGGTTGCCTCCCAACAAGCGCTGTCGTTTAACGCCCCTAGCTAGGCATGATGATTTCAACGATGCTCACATAAAAGATAAGAATTGAAACATAAAGAGAGCATCATAAAGAATATGACTAGCACATTTAAGTCTAACATACTTCCTATGCATAGGGATTTTGTGAGCAAACAACTTATGGGAACAAGAATCAACTTGCATAGGAGGGTAAAACAAGCATAACTTCAAAACTTTAAGCACATAGAGAGGAAACTTGATATTATTGCAATTCCTACAAGCATATATTCCCCCTCATAATAATTTTAAGTAGCATCATGAATGAATTCAACAATATAACCAGCACCTAAAGCATTCTTTTCATGATCTACGAGCATAGAAAATTTACTACTCTCCACATAAGCAAAATTCTTCTCATGAATAATAGTGGGAGCAAACTCAACAAAATAACTATCATGTGATTGAAAATTAAGATCAAGATGACAAGTTTCATGTTTATTATTGTTCTTTAGGGCATACGTGTCATTAGAATAATCATCATAGATAGGAGGCATGCTTTCATCATAATAAATTTGCTCATCAAAACTTGGGGGACAAAAAATATCATCTTCATCAAACATAGCTTCCCCAAGCTTGTGGCTTTGCATATCATTAGCATCATGGATATTCAAGGAATTCATACTAACAACATTGCAATCATGCTCATCATTCAAATATTTAGTGCCGAACATTTTATAGATTTCTTCTTCTAGCACTTGAGCACAATTATCCTTTCCATCATACTCACAAAAGATATTAAAAAGGTGAAGCGTATGAGACAAACTCAATTCCACATTTTTTTATATTTTTCTTTTATAAACTAAACTAGTGATAAAACAAGAAACTAAAAGACTCGATTGCAAGATCTAAAGATATACCTTCAAGCGCTAACCTCCCCGGCAACGGCGCCAGAAAAGAGCTTGATGTCTAATACACAACCTTCTTCTTGCAGACGTTGTTGGGCCTCCAAGTGCAGAGGTTTGTAGGACAGTAGCAAATTTCCCTCAAGTGCATGACCTAAGGTTTATCAATCCGTAGGAGGCGTAGGATGAAGATGGTCTCTCTCAAGCAACCCTGCAACCAAATAACAAAGAGTCTCTTGTGTCCCCAACACACCCAATACAATGGTAAATTGTATAGGTGCACTAGTTTGGCGAAGAGATGGTGATACAAGTGCAATATGGATAGTAGATAATAGTTTTTGTAATATGAAATAATAAAAACAGCAAGGTAGAAAGTGATAAAAGTGAGTGTAAACAGTATTGCAATGCGTGGAAACAAGGCCTAGGGTTCATACTTTCGCTAGTGTAAGTTCCCTCAACAATACTAACATAATTGGATCACATAACTATCCCTCAACATGCAACAATGAGTCACTCCAAAGTCACTAATAGCAGAGAACGAACAAAGAGATTATGGTAGGGTACGAAACCACCTCAAAATTATTCTTTCTGATCAATCCGTTGGGCTATTCCTATAAGTGTCACAAACAGCCCTAGAGTTCGTACTAGAATAACACCTTAAGGCACAAATCAACCAAAACCCTAATGTCACCTAGATACTCCAATGTCACCTCAAGTATCCATGGGTATGATTATACAATATGCATCACACAATCTCAGATTCATCTATTCAACCAACACAAAGGACCTCAAAGAGTGCCCCAAAGTTTCTACCGGAGAATCACGACGAAAACGTGTGCCAACCCCTATGCATAGGTTCCCAATGTCACGAAACCCGCAAGTTGGTCACCAAAACATACATCAAGTGGCATGTGGTATCCCATTGTCACCACAGATATCCACGGCAAGACATACATCAAGTGTTATCAAGTCTTGAAAGACTCAATCCGAAAAGATTACTTCAAAGGGGAAACTCAATTCATTACAAGAGAGACGAGGGGGAGGAGAAACATAAGATCCAACTATAATAGCAAAGCTCGCGATACATCAAGATCATGCCAAATCAAGAACACGAGAGAGAGAGATCAAACACATAGCTACTGGTACATACCCTCAACCCCGAGGGAGAACTACTCCCTCCTCATCATGGAGAGCACCGGGATGATGAAGATGGCCACCGGAGAGGGATTGCCCCCTCCGGCAGGGTGCCGGAACGGGTCTAGATTGGTTTTCGGTGGCTACGGAGGCTTCTGGTGGCGGAACTCCCGATCTATCTTGCGTTCTGGAAGTTTTAGGTCACGTAGGTATATATGGGTGCAGGAGGTACGTCAGGGGAGCCACGAGGGTCCCATGAGACAGGGGGCGCGCCCTAGGGGGGCGCACCCCACCCTCATGAGCACCTCGTTCCTTCCTTGACGTGGGGTCCAAGTCCATCAGGTGTGTTTCCTTCCAAAAATAACTTCTCCAGTTGATTTCGTTCCGTTTCGACTCCGTCTGATATTCCTTTTCTTCAAAACACTAAAATAGGCATAAAACACGAAATCTGGGCTGGGCCTCTGGTTAATAGGTTAGTCCCAAAAATAATATAAAAGTGGATAATAAAGCCCAATATTGCCCAAAACAGTAGATAATATAGCATGGAGCAATCAAAATTATAGATACGTTGGAGACGTATCAGTGTCCCCTGGTTTCGCGTGCCTTGGGGAGGGGCCTTGCTCCTGGCTCCCTCTCGGCGGCCCCCAGCGTGTCTCCCTTGTTTAAACGGGTGTCGCCGTGCCAGGGTTGCCGATCGATGCTGCAACCTTATTCATCTGCAGCCCATGTTTAGCATAAGCCTGTTCCTGAGAGGTTAGCGGTACCCCGTAGTTGCCGTTGCCGGCGCGATCGCTGTGGTTCTCCGCTGGCTCTTGGAAGGCTTCGACTCCTAGCGCCCCTTCTCCCCAATCTTCTCCAACGAATGAGCCAATGTCGTCCTCTGGTGCGTACCCTTGGTCCATCATGCGGGGCACGTAGGCCTCAGGGGCCGTCACCCCGAACACCTCGCCCTGGTGCCCCATGCTCCATGTTGCTCCGCCCATGATGGCGTCTTGGGGATGATAATATGGCATCCGGCCGGGACCATGGGGTGACGCTTGCGCTCATGCTTGTTGAGGGTGGCATGGGGGGGGGTGGAGCCCCCTACGCTGCCAGCCGTGCTGATGTTGACGAAGCCCCCGGGAGTAGTCGATGACGCGCAGATGTGCTGAGGCTCGCCGCGTGACCTTGCATTGGCCTGGAGGGGAGTCGATAGCAGAAGGGTGGCGCTCCCGCCCCTGCTGCGTCTAGCAGCTCAGCAACACGCTCAAGCAGCGTGTCCCGGCCGCTCTCCATAAGCCTGCATCACAGCAGCTCCCTTGGCACTATGAGTGCCGCCCGCATGTTCGCTTGCTCCTGCCATGAGTGCGGCGCTGTTGCTGCGGCGTGACTCGCTGCTCTCGCCACGGCTCGTGCTTGCCGCGGGGTGAGGGTGGATGATGCCTGGGCGCGCTATCCACGCCTGGCGGAGCTTGGTGGCGCCCGTGCCGCTTGGGGTGCGGGGTCGAGATCTTCATGGGCAGGCGGCGCCATCCAGGCCGGCCAGGCTGCCCAGCGGTCGGATACGGCCCTTGGGTCGCCAGACATCATCGCCGGTGAACATCGGAGAGCTGATTGGCGAAGAAGAAGCTCCGGCGCACCCCTACCTGGCGCACCAAATGTCATATGTGGGGCTCCGGCTAACCCTTAAGGTTCAAACACTAGGGTGCGCACGAAGCCTTTCCCTCCTACCGATCTACGCTCTAGCTCGCTAGGTCTCGCAGACGAACTCGACGAACTCACAACACAGAAAGACACAGGGTTTATACTGGTTCGGGCCACCATTGTGGTGTAATACCCTACTCCAGTGTGGTGGTGGTGGATTGCCTCTTGGGCTGATGATGAACAATACAAGGGAAGAATAGCCTCCTGAGGTTGAGGTGTTCTTGTGCGTATGAACTTGTGGTGTGTAGGTTCTCTCAAGCTAAGATGAGATCATATCCATCCACTGTGGTGGCTAGTCCTATTTATAGAGGCCTTGGTCCTCTTCCCAAATATTGAGCGGGAAGGGAGCCAACAATGGCGGGCTAATTTGAAGGGGGACAACTAGTACAAGCTATCCTGACAAAAGTAGTCTTCGCCTGTGAAAGGCTCTGGTGGTGACGCCGTCTTGGGTTCCACGATGATCTCCGTCTTGCAGTCCATGGCCTTGGTCTTGTTGCACCGAAATGGCAACCTTTGCCTGATGCCTCGGTACTCCGCGGCTGCACCTGCCCCCTTTGCACCAAAGAGGAAACAAGGACGATGCGTGCGCTGGCGCCCGCCTGGCGCCCGCCTAGTGTCGATCGTCATGGCTCACATCACGAGATCCTCGTGAGATTCGCCTCGCCTTGATATCTCCGCCCCTCGCGAGGCTGCCTGACTAGGCCGCTCGGGAGGAGGTCTTGCATTGTCCGCCTCGCGAGGCTTGGACCCTCGTGAGGGTCTTGGAAGCTTTGTTGGTGAAGATGGGCCGTACGGCCTGCTGGCTCCGCCACGTCGCGGGCCGCAGGCAGGCAAGTCTCGGGACCCCCGTTCCCAGAACACCGACATAATCCGTCGAAGATCAAGTCTCCGCGGGTGTCAGTAGTGTAGCTTAAGTTTCCAAACCTGACCTGATGGCCAGGGGCGTAGCTCTCGATCTGCTCCAGATGGCCAAGCGAGTTGGCCCGCAGTTCGAAGCCCCTGAATACGAAGATCTGTCTGGGGAGGAAAACCTCACCCTGGACCGCATCGTTACCGATGATCAAGCCTTACGGTGATGGCACAATGGAACTCTCAATGAAAGCACCAATGTCGGTGTCAAAACCGGCGGATCTCGGGTAGGGGGTCCCGAACTGTGCGTCTAAGGCGGATGGTAACAGGAGGCAGGGGACACGATGTTTACCCAGGTTCGGGCCCTCTCAATGGAGGTAATACCCTACTTCCTGCTTGATTGATCTTGATGATATGAGTATTACAAGAGTTGATCTACCACGAGATCGTAGAGGCTAAACCCTAGAAGCTAGCCTATGGTATGATTGTTATTGTCTTACGGACTAAACCCTCCGGTTTATATAGACACCAGAGGGGGCTAGGGTTACAAAGAGTCAGTTACAAGGGAGGAGATCTACATATTCGTATTTCCAAGCTTGCCTTCCACGCCAAGGAGAGTCCCATCCGGACACGGGATGAAGTCTTCAATCTTGTATCTTCATAGTCCAACAGTCCGGCCAAAGGATATAGTCCAGCTGTCCGGAGACCCCCTAATCCAGGATTCCCTCAGCAGCCATTTCCTACAGAGAAGCCTACAGATGATCCCCGTCCTGCGACGTGTCAAGAGAACAAGTGTGGAGCTGGTGAGATAGCCCAGCAGGCTGCTACCTCTTGAGCACTGCGTTGGATTTCCCCGAAGAGGAAGGGATGATGCAACAAAGTAGCGTAAGTATTTCCCTCAGTTTTTGAGAATCAAGGTATCAATCCAGTCGGAGGCTACGCTCGAGTCCTTCGTACCTACACAAAAACAATAGCTCAACGCAACCAATGCGCTTAGGGGTTGTCAATCCCTTCATGGTCACTTACGAAAGTGAGATCTGACAGAGATGATAAATAATATTTTTGGTATTTTTGGTATAGAGATGCAAAGTAAAAAGTAAAATCAAATTAAAAGCAAAGCAATAATAAAGTGATGGAGATTGATATGATGAGAAAGAGACCCGGGGGCCATAGGTTTCACTAGTGACTTCTCTCAAGAGCATACGTATTCTACGGTGGGTGAACAAATTACTGTTGAGCAATTGACAGAATTGAGCATAGTTATGAGAATATCTAGGTATGATCATGTATATAGGCATCACATCCGAGACAAGTAGACCGAAACAATTCTGCATCTACTACTATTACTCCACTCATCGACCGCTATCCAGCATGCATCTAGAGTATTAAGTTAAAAACAGAGTAATGCCTTAAGCAAGATGACATGATGTAGAGGGATAGTTTCATGCAACATGATAAAAACCCCATCTTGTTATCCTCGATGGCAACAATACAATACGTGCCTTGCTGCCCCTCCTATCACTGGAAAGGACACCACAAGATTGAACCCAAAGCTAAGCACTTCTCCCATGGCAAGAAAAACCAATCTAGTAGGCCAAACCAAACTGATAATTCGAAGAGACTTGCAAAGATAACCAATCATACATAAAAGAATTCAGAGAAGATTCAAATATTATTCATAGATAGACTGGATCATAAACCCACAATTCATCGGTCTCAACAAACACACCGCAAAAAGAAGATTAGATCAAATAGATCTCCACGAGAGAGGGGGAGAACATTGTATTGAGATCCAAAAAGAGAGAAGAAGCCATCTAGCTACTACCTATGGACCCGTAGGTCTGAAGTAAACTACTCACACTTCATCGGAGGGGCTTGGATGATGATGTAGAAGCCCTCCGTGATCGATGCCCCCTCTGGCGGAGCTCCGGAACAGGCCCCAAGATGGGATCTCGTGGATACAGAAAGTTGCGGCGGTGGAATTAGGTTTTTGGCTCCGTCCCCGATCGTTTGGGGGTATGTGGATATATATAGGAGGAAGAAGTACGTCGGTGGAGCTTCGAGGGGCCCACGAGGCAGGGGGCGCGCCCTAGGGGGGGGGGCGCCCTCCACCCTCGTGACCACCTCGTGGCTTTCTTGACGGAGGGTCCAAGTCTCCTGGATCTTATCTGATGAGAAAATCACGTTTTCGAAGGTTTCATTCCGTTTGGACTCCGTTTGATATTCCTTTTCTTCGAAACCCTAAAACAGGCAAAAACAACAATTCTGGGCTGGGCCTCCGGTTAATAGGTTAGTCCCAAAAATAATATAGAAGTGGAAAATAAAGCCCAATAATGTCTAAAACAGTAGATAATATAGCATGGAGCAATCAAAAATTATAGATACGTTGGAGACGTATCAAGCATCCCCAAGCTTAATTCCTGCTCGTCCTCGAGTAGGTAAATGATAAAAACAGAATTTTTGATGCGGAGTGCTACTTGGCATTATTTTAATGTAATTCTTCTTAATTGTGGTATGAATATTCAGATCCGAAAGATTCAAGACAAAAGTTCATATTGACATAAAAATGATAATACTTCAAGCATGCTAATTAAGCAATTATGTCTTCTCAAAATAACATGGCCAAAGAAAGTTCATCCCTACAAAATCATATAGTTTAGTCATGTTTCATTTTTGTCACACAAGAATGCTCTCATCATGCACAACCCCGATGACAAGCCAAGCAATTGTTTCATACTTTAGTAATCTGAAACCTATAAACTTTCATGCAATATATGAGCGCGAGCCATGGACATAGCACTATGGGTGGAATAGAATATAATGAGGGGGGTTATGTGGAGAAGTCAAAAAAGGAGAAAGTCTCACATCAACGAGGCTAATCAATGGGCTATGGAGATGCCCACTGATTGATGTTAATGCAAGGAGTAGAGATTGCCATGCAACGGATGCACTAGAGCTATAAATGTATGAAAGCTCAACAAAAGAAACTAGTGGGTGTGCATCCAACTTGCTTGCTCACGAAGACCTAGGGCACTTGAGGAGTCCCATTGTTGGAATATACAAGCCAAGTTCTATAATGAAAAATTCCCACTAGTATATGAAAGTGATAATATGAGAGACTCTCTACTATGAAGATCATGGTGCTACTTTGAAGCACAAGTGTGGTAAAAGGATAGTAACATTGTCCCTTCTCTCTTTTCCTCATTTTTTTGGGCCTTCTCTTTTTTATGGCCTTTCTCTTTTTTTTGGGCCTTCTCTTTTTTATGGCCTTTCTTTTTTTTTATACCTCACTTGGGACAATGCTCTAATAATGATGATCATCACACTTCTATTTATTTACAACTCAATGATTACAACTCGATACTAGAACAAAGATGACTCTATATGAATGCCTCTGGCGGTGTACCGGGATATGCAATGAATCAAGAGGGACATGTATGAAGGAATTATGAACGGTGGCTTTGCCACAAATACTATGTCAACTACATGATCATGCTAAGCAATATGACAATGATGAATGTGTCATGATAAACGGAATGATGGAAAGTTGCATGGCAATATATCTCGGAATGGCTATGGAAATGCCATAATAGGTAGGTATGGTGGCTGCTTTGAGGAAGATATAAGGAGGTTTATGTGTGAAAGAGCGTATCATATCACGGGGTTTGGATGCACCGGCGAAGTTTGCGCCAACTCTCAATGTGAGAAAGGGTAATGCACGGTACCAAAGAGGCTAGCAATGATGGAAGGGTGAGAGTGCGTATAATCCATGGACTCAACATTAGTCATAAAGAACTCACATACTTATTGCAAAAATCTACAAGTCATCAAAAACCTCGGCACTACGCGCATGCTCCTATGGGGATAGATTGGTAGGAAAAGACCATCGCTCGTCCCCGACCGCCACTCATAAGGAAGACAATCAAATAACACCTCATGCTTCAAATTTGTTTCATAACGTTTACCATACGTGCATGCTACCGGACTTGTAAACTTCAACACAAGTACTTCTCCTTTTCACAACTACTCAACTAGCATGACTTTGATATTATTACCTCCATATCTCAAAACAATCATCAAGCATCAAATTTTTCTTAGTATTCAACACACTCATACGAAATTTATATTATTAATCTTGCATACCAAGCATATTAGGATTTTAAGCAAATTACCACGCTATTAAGACTCTCAAATTAATCTAAGTGAAGCATGAGAGATCAATAGTTTCTATAAAACAAATCCACCATCGTGCTCTAAAAGATATAAGTGAAGTACTAGAGCAAAACTATAAAGCTCAAAAGATATAAGTGAAGCACATAGAGTATTCTATCAAATTACAAATCATGTATAGCTCTCTAAAAAGGTGTGTACAGCAAGGATGATTGTGATAAACTAATAATAAAATACTCAAATCATAAAAGACGCTCCAAGCAAAACACATATCATGTGGTGAATAAAAATATAGCTCCAAGTAAAGTTTCCGATAGAAGTAGACGAAAGAGGGGATGCCTTCCGGGGCATCCCCAAGCTTTGGCTTTTAGGTGTCCTTAGATTATCTTGGGGGTGCCATGGGCATCCCCAATCTTAGGCTCTTGCCACTTCTTGTTCCATAATCCATCAAATCTTTACCCAAAACTTGAAAACTTCACAACACAAAACTTAAAGTAGAAAATCTCGTGAGGTCCGTTAGCGAAAGAAAACAAAAGACCACTTCAAGGTACTGTAATGAACTCATTCATTATTTATATTGGTGTTATACCTACTGTATTCCAACTTCTCTATGGATTATAAACTATTTTACTAGCCATAGATTCATCAAAATAAGCAAACAACACACGCATAACAGAATCTGTCAAAACAGAACAGTCTGTAGTAATCTGTAGCTAGCGCAAGATCTGGAACCACAAAAATTATAAAATAAGTTTCTGAACGTGATTAATTTATCTATTAATCATCTTCAAAAAGAATTAACTAAATATCACTCTTCAAATAAAAATGACAGCAGTTCTCGTGAGCGCTAAAGTTTCTGTTTTTTACAGCAAGTTCAACAAGACTTTCCCCAAGTCTTCCCAACGGTTCTACTTGGCACAAACACTAATTAAGCACAAAAAACACAACCAAAACAGAGGCTAAATAATTTATTTATTACTAAACAGGATCAAAAGCAAGGAATAAAAATAAAATTGGGTTGCCTCCCAACAAGCGCTATCGTTTAACGCCCCTAGCTAGGCATAACAAGCAAGAATAGATCTAGGTATTGCCATCTTTGGTTTTCAATTTTTTAGCGGAATCAAGCTCAAATCCGGGAGGTTCTTTATGTTTCCCTTCATATTCTGAAATTTTTAGATCTAAAGAATCCAACCGCTTATTGCAAAGGGTAATCAACATAGTCATGCGGTGAATATTTCCACTAATGTTCTTAAGAGGCTCAAGAGATTTCTGCAAGATTTTAGTAACTTCACAATTTTTTTTCAAAAACTTGTGTCTCTTCCTGAGTAGGATGAGGCCCCTTTTGTTGAGGTAGTGTTCCCACTATACCTTCTATAATTTCAAGTGCAATATGCGGATCAATTTCAATAAAATTGCCTTTGGTAACGCAATCCAAGAGTTGTCTATGAGACATATTTAATTCAACATAAAAATTGCAAAGCAAAATTCTCAGATTTATTTCAGAGGTACAATTATGATGAGATTCCATTATTCTCAACCAGGCATCTTTTAGGTTTTCTCCTAACCTTTGTTTAAAGTGAAAGATTTCGAACTCAGGGGTCAACGGAGAAGGTAAGGGAGTAGCCATAATGACAAGCAAACAAACTAACACACGAGCAAACAAAAAGGCAAACAGACAAAGAGAGGGAGGATAGAGAGAGAGAGAGGGCGAATAAAACGGCAAGGGTGAAGTGGGGGAGAGGAAAACGAGAGGCAAATGGCAAATCATGTAATGCGGGAGATATGGATTATGATGGGTACTTGGTATGTTGACTTTTTGCGTAGACTCCCCGGCAATGGCGCCAGAAATTCTTTTTGCTACCTCTTGAGCACTGTGTTGGATTTCCCCGAAGAGGAAGGGATGATGCAGCAAAGTAGCGTAAGTATTCCCTCAATTTTTGAGAACTAAGGTATCAATCCAGTAGGAGGCTACGCTCGAGTCCCTCGTACCTACACAAAAACAATAGCTCAACGCAACCAACGCGCTTAGGGGTTGTTAATCCCTTCACGGTCACTTACGAAAGTGAGATATGACAGAGATGATAAATAATATTTTTGGTATTTTTGGTATAGAGATGCAAAGTAAAAAGTAAAAGCAAAGCAATAATAAAGTGATGGAGATTGATATGATGAGAAAGAGACCTGGGGGCCATAGGTTTCACTAGTGGCTTCTCTCAAGAGCATAAGTATTCTACGGTGGGTGAACAAATTACTGTTGAGCAATTGACAGAATTGAGCATAGTTATGAGAATATCTAGGTATGATCATGTATATAGGCATCACGTCCGAGACAAGTAGACTGAAACGATTTTGCATCTACTACTATTACTCCACTCATCGACCGCTATCCAGCATGCATCTAGAGTATTAAGTTAAAAACAGAGTAACGCCTTAAGCAAGATGACATGATGTAGAGGGATAGTTTCATGCAATATGATAAAAAAACCCATCTTGTTATCCTCAATGGCAACAATACAATACGTGCCTTGCTTCCCCTTTTGTCAGTGGGAAAGGACACCGCAAGATTGAACCCAAAGCTAAGCACTTCTCCCATGGCAAGAAAAACCAATCTAGCAGTCCAAACCAAACTGGTAGTTCGAAGAGACTTGCAAAGATAACCAATCATACATAAAAGAATTCAGAGAAGATTCAAATATTATTCATAGATAGACTGGATCATAAACCCACAATTCATCGGTCTCAACAAACACACCACAAAAAGAATATTACATCGAATAGATCTCCACGAGAGAGGGGGAGAACATTATATTGAGATCCAAAAAGAGAGAAGAAGCCATCTAGCTACTAGCCATGGACCCGTAAGTCTGAAGTAAACTACTCACACTTCATCGAAGGGGCTTGGATGATGATGTAGAAGCCCTCCGTGATCGATCCCCCCCCTCCGGCGGAGCTCCGGAACAAGCCCCAAGATGGGATCTCGTGGATACAGAAAGTTGCGGCGGTGGAATTAGGTTTTTGGCTCCGTCCCCGATCGTTTGGGGGTACGTGGATATATATAGGAGGAAGAAGTACGTCGGTGGAGCTTCGAGGGGCCCATGAGGCAGGGGGCGCGCCCTAGGGGGGCGCCCTCCACCCTCGTGATCACCTCGTGGCTTTCTTGACGGAGGGTCCAAGTCTCCTGGATCTTATCTGATGAGAAAATCACGTTTCTGAAGGTTTCATTCCGTTTGGACTCCATTTGATATTCCTTTTCTTTGAAACCCTAAAACAGGCAAAAAAACAGCAATTCTAGGCTGGGCCTCCGGTTAATAGGTTAGTCCCAAAAATAATATAAAAGTGGAAAATAAAGCCCAATAATGTCTAAAACAGTAGATAATATAGCATGGAGCAATCAAAAATTATAGATACGTTGGAGACGTATCACAGGCCTTGTCGGGCGCCCAATGATGTGACACTAAGCGTGCATTTAATGCACCCTGTCAGCCTGCAGTTAGGTATGATAGCACTATTTGCTATCATATCAGTGGATAATGACCACTTTGCCACTGTGGTGACCCCTTAATCTATAAAAGGAGGCCCATGGCACTCGTAGGAAGGGTTAGAGGGTTAGAAACTTGACAACCCCAAGCCAACATACGCGCGTAGACGATGCGGCCCTTAGGCAAACCTTGCCGGGCAAGTGTACTACGCATCACTACACTCATTCCACCATCAATCCACCAAAGCAGGAGTAGGATTTTACGCCTCGCGGCGGCCCGAACCTGGGTAAATCGCTTGTGTGCTATCTGTCGTGTTGCTGTACGTTGGTCTGCTCTTTGTGCAACACGCCGTCCCTCCTGCCGAACCAATAAGGGGCCACCCCGTCCCATAGGTGGCCACGGAAATCCCACGACATCTCTGGCACGCCAGGTAGGGGGAGTGCTTGCGCGAACCTGAAAGTGTATGCCGCGCATCATCTTCATCGACATTTTCATCCTCAACGGCGCCATCAACCATGGCACCGAAGAAAAAATCTGGCACCTCGGCCCACCCATCCACCTCGAAGGCTCCACGGCCCGCGGCCTCTAACGTCGCGGGGGACACAAGAGCACGCGAGGACGTGGACACCGCTGGGGGCATGGTTGGAGTAGGTGGCAGCATCACCACCTCCCCCGTGGCCGACGTGGGCGCAAGAGCTGGCGGAGGAGAACAACATCAGCATTGTCTCAACGATCAAGCTCTAGAAGGTGCGGGCGAGGGGGTCACTCCGTCCACACCCCCTCCTCTCACCGACGAGCACAGCCACAACAACGATGCTCGGTCGGGGGCGAGCCATCGCCCTCCGATCGCCCCCATCAGGGGAGCGGCCGCGGAGCATGCGCCTCCTCCCGGAGGAGCCAACCAGGCCGCTGCGCTCAACGGAGCCGCTGATCTTCGAGCACCACCGCCGCGCGACCCCACCGCCTCGGTGGTTGCCCCACCGCAGCATGGGTGCGGCGCCACCACCGTCGCCACCGCTGCTGGCACCGTCCAGAGCCAGGCGATGGTGCGGTCAACGCCATCGACATCCATGCCAAGCACGGCCACGGAGGCCATGGCGCGAGCTCGGCTATTGCTGAGGTTCTCGCCAACGGCCGAGCATATGGATGAGTGGTGTGCTACCATCCAAAGCCTACTCGGTTTCGCCGAAGCTGGGGGCTCACGACGAGTTTTCCCACTGCAACCTCCCCAAGCAACAGCCACCGCTCGTGCCGCTAGCCGTACGAAGGGGGGCATCCCACGGTTCAGTCCCCGCCATGGCAGCCGGCGAAGGGCGGCAGAATCAAGACCCCAACGACGTCTCGATGGCCTCTTCTGACCCTCGAGCACGTCCAGGCCAACGTCGAACCCCGGAAGACAGGCAACAGGGAGACACGCGTGGTGTCGCCGAATGGCGCCGCAACGATCCCCGCCAGACCGATGGGTGCGACGGCCTCAACGTCGACGAGCCTGCGCTTGGTGTTGGCGGGTGCCTACCCTTCGAGGTTGGCTGCCCTGCCTTTACACGAGAGTTGTGGCAAGTACGTTGGCCGTCCGTTCGCATGTTCAAGCCAGAGATACCTGAGAAGTATGACGGGAGGCTGAACCCGGCAGAGTTCCTGAGCATCTACACCATCACTGTTCAGGCTGCTGGGGGAAGAGATGAGAAGGTGTTCGCCAACTACTTCCCTTTAGCCCTCAAGTCCAATGTGTGGTCTTGGCTAATGTACCTGTCGGAGAACTCCATTTCGTCATGGGCAGACATGTGCCATGAGTTCATCGGTGCCTTCACCAGTGGCCACCAAGAGCCTGACAGGCCCAGCGACCTGCAACTTCTCCAGTAGAAGGAAGGAGAAACCCTCCATAAGTATTTGCAGAGATTCAGTAAAGTTCATAGAAATATTCCAATATCCATTTGGCAGCTGTTATAGCAGCCTTCCAGTCCAATGTGCGCAACCGTCACATTCGTTGTAAGATGAATGTGGGGTTGCCTAAGACTGTGAAGGAGCTATACACACTGGTGCATAAGTGTGCTCAGATGGAGGAAGGAAGGAAGTTGCCCAGAGAGGAGGATTGCATCAATGTTGATTCAGAGGATGAAGATGAATCAACCAGTCAGAGAAAGGGCAAGAAGCGCAGTGAGAAGCCAAGAGATAAGGCAATGATGACTGTAGAAGGTTCGGGCACACCTAGTACCGACAAGAAGGCCAAGGCTGAGGCCCCTGGCAAGGAAGCTGCCGCAGCACTGCCTGTTGGGAAGCCGCTGCTGTGGAAAAAGTTGGGAAAGGTGATGGGCCATACTACAAGATCGACCGGACCAAAGGCCACGACCTTCAGGAGTGTTATCAAGTTGAGCAGCTTGTCAAGAGATAGAGGGTAGAGTATGATAAGTGTGATAATGAGAAAGTTCAGAATGCTGCTAGTGGTAAGGGCTGAGGCGGTGAAGCAAATCGCCCCGGCAAACCCTTTTGGAACCAAGGAAAGCCCGCCAGGGGCCAGAAGAAGGAAAACTGTGATGATGCCAGTGATGGAGGGGATGAAGAGGAAACTAGTGAGCAGGAATTTCAGAAGGCCAATGATGCCCTATGCATTGATGGAGGTGCATCTTTGCACACCTCCCATCGTCAACTCAAGCGATGGGCACGAGAGGTCAATGCTGTAGAGCCAGCGCCAGAGGCCCGGAAGCCGCTCAAGTGGTCCCGCACACCCATCATCTTTGATGAGGAGGACTGTCGGTGTTAAAACCGGCGGATCTCGGGTAGGGAGTCCCGAACTGTCCATCTGAGGTTGATGGTAATAGGAGACAGGGAACACAATGCTTACCCAGGTTCGGGCCCTCTCGATGGAGGTAAAACCCTACGTCCTACTAGATTAATATTGATGAGTATGGGGGTTACAAGAGTTGATCTACCACAAGATCGTAATGGCTAAAACCCTAGAAGTCTAGCCTATCTGATTATGATTGTCTCTACGGACTAAGCCATCCGGTTTATATAGACACCGGAGAGGACTAGGGTTATACAAAGTCGGTTACAGAGAAAGGAATCTTTATATCCGAACGCCAAGCTTGCCATCCACCCCAAGGAGAGTCCCATCCAGACACGGGAGAGAGTCTTCGGACTTGTATCTCCGTAGCCCATCAGTCCAGCCCATGTCCAACAGGCCGGACGCCCGAGGACCCCTTAGTCCAGGACTCCTTCAGTAGCCCCTGAACCAGGCTTCAATGATGAGGTGTGCGGCGCGCAGATTGTCTTCGGCATTGCAAGGCAGGTTCTTCCTCCGAATACTCCAATACAGTCTTCGAATACGACTAACATGTCCGGATCTGCAAAACAAGTACCACACACCACCGTAGAGAGTATAATATTTCATGAGTCCAATCTGCTGACAATTTTTGATAATGTGGCACCACGCCATCACCCGGTCATTATTTCGAACTGTTTTTCGGCCTGCCGCTTCGAGATGCGGTCTCATTGGCACGTCTTATCAAAGCAGAGATCGTGTCCCCTTATTATGGGATTCTCATCAATACGGGCGTGGGTAATCCAACAGTGTCGTTTGCACAAACCTTGGGAACATGCGAGTTTTAAGGTGAGTGGGGAGGCGCTTGATATTCACTGCCTTTATAAGGAGATAAGGATTCCCTTCTTTCACCCACACCTTCCCTCTCTCTCTGCCCTCCCATTCTCGAGCTCCAGCGCCCAAGTCCTCATCTTTTCCGCCTCAAGAAAGCACTCAACCATGTCCGGATCTGGAGCGCAAGGCAAGTGGATGGCCTTCTCCGTCAAGGAGAAGGACATCACCGATCTTTGGGAGGCCGGGTACCTGGTGAAAGAAATCGCCCACCAGTTTCCGGCCAAGGGGCAAATCGTCCCCACCCCGAAGCCCAATGAGAGGGTGGTGTTCATCCCCCATTTCGTCCGCGGGTTAGGGTTTCCTCTCCACCCTTTTGTCTGCGGACTCATGTTCTATTATGGGCTAGATTTCCATGATCTAGCCCCGAACTCCTTCCTCAACATCTCGACATTCATTGTCGTGTGCGAGGCCTTCCTCCGCATTCCATTCCACTTTGGACTGTGGCTGAAGATCTTCAACATGAAGCCGAAGGTGGTGGACGGCCAACACGCAGAGTGCGGAGGTGCCATGGTGAGCAAGATGCCCAATGTCCCGTGGCCCAGAGATACCTTCGTGGAGACCGTCAAGGGGTGGTTGAAGCTGTGGTTCTATGTCACAGAGCCCCGTGACTCCTCCTGGGCCACGGCTCCCGAATTGAAATCCGGGGCCCCAACGCGGCTTACCTCCTAGCAAGAGAAGGGCCTGGATTGGTCTTCGTCGGACGAGCTGACAGTGCTTCAGACGCGCATCAGGAGCATGATGGACAAGAACTTCTAGCTTGTTGATGTGATTCAGGTGATGCTAATTTGCCGGATCCCTTCCATGCTAGAACTGGGCTTGCCACCTATGGGAATTTGATCCGGCCAAACACAAGACCCTGCAACGGTTCTTCGAGACTACACCCGAGGACATCTATAAGTTGCTCATCAAGGCCAATGAGACGTGGCCAAAGACAACCGAAGACCCTGGGCATGACCTGGCTCATCCGACCAGTTCGGTAAGTTCTCCATGTTTCCAGGCATATCCCTTACTTGCTTACTCAAGGAGGATGTCCCAACTTCCCTATCTAGTTTATCAGGGTTGGACGAAGAAGGCGGAGTGGATTCAGTCTCCGGCTCCGCTACCCGAGGACCCAGCCATCCCGCACTTGACGAAGATGCTGGTTCCGTCGCCCTACAAGGCACCGGAGAAGAAGGCCAAGGGGACCAGAGGTGGCCTCCACCCCAAGGGTACTTCGGACATGGTGTCCGAAGACGCCGAAACTCACTCCGCCGCCGAAGATGACGAGGAGGAGGAAGAGGAATAAGAAAGCAACTCCCCCTCCTCGAGGGGGGAAAGAAGAGGGCGGCCTCCACAAATCTAGAGGCGGAGGCGTCCAAGAAGGGGAAGGCTTCCCTCGCGGATAGCTCCGCGTGGGACGTCGACAGCAGCCCAGAACGGCGCCCCCGGGATAAGCCCCTGGCCGAATCGTGAGTATCCGAAGACCCCGACGCATTCATATATCAGCCTTTTTTACTTTATGATTTTAACATGTTGAACCATGTACCTGCAGCCCGGCTCGTTCCGCCCTCGAGCGATCCTCGTCTTCGGGGAACTCGCTGGACCCGAAGGCGATGGACAATGGGTCCCTTCCGACGGCCTGCTCTCACAAGGTCGTGGAAGACACCAAGGTGTTGTCCCGAAGGATCCCAAACCTGGGAGAGACGCAGGAGGCCGTCAGGGCGGCACCAGAGGGCAAGACCTCGGTCGCCAGACACATGGGGGAGCAGATCCCCATGGAGACTGGCAATGGGGGCCACGTCCAATTCGGCCCCTAGCTGGATACGGTCCCGGAGACCTATACGGCTCCGGAATCCGAAAGACATCCTCCTTCATCAGAAGGAGGTGTGCCTATTCCTCCGGTGACCTCTATCCAACCAGAGGCACCGGATACTCTACTGGAAGCACTGCAAAGTGCTTCCATCGTTGAGGAACACCGTACCCTTATGGGTGCGGTGATTCAAAAGATTCAGTCCGCGAAAAGCGGACTGACCGTAGCCTGCAAAAGCCTTCTAACAGGCTTTGAGGTAAGCAATTTAACTTTGTGAAAAGAAAATCATAGTATAGATAGTAGCCCCTGAGACTCTGTTTGGTGTTCGAAAAGAAGATCCGAACAGAGGATCAACCATTTTTTCGTAGGAGACTAACCAAATATGTTTATGTGAATAAGCAGGCGTCGCTGTTGGCCGCGACCTCTCATGTTGCCGAAGTCTCCAGACTGAAGCAGAGGCTGGAGCAGACCGAGGAAGAGCTCGGTTGTGCGAAAAAGCAGCTGGAGGACAATCAAGGCATTCAATGTTTTTGTGTATATCCAGGAGGGATGATGTTTGTGCACTGACCACAGTGTCGCGATATTTTTGTAGGGGCGGCGACCGAGGTAGAGGCCCTCAAGAAGGCGCTGGACGAGGCCGAGGAGAGGGCAGCAGAGGAACGGGCCGCCCGAGAGAAGCATGAGGCCAGGATTGGTGAGGTCCAGCAGGAGCTCCAAGATGTCATGAACAAATACAAGTCCTTGGAGCACCAGAATGCGGACCAAGAGTCCGAACTCGCGAGGGTTCGCCAAAGTGCACAAGAGGCCAGGGCTGAAGCCCAAGGCGCCCTCCAGGAAATCCAAGAGGCCAAGAAGATTGCGGCGGGTAAGGCTTTTATTATGCAAAGCAAGTATGTGAAGACAAGATATCTCTTACTGACCCGGATTTGGAGTTCTGCAGGGGTGTTTGCGGATTTGCCGCGCAGCGTTTCTAGCGCTGCGGCATTCTTCCGAGCCGAAGAAGGGAGCGCAACGGAGAAGCTATTCTGGTCGCAATACCTTGCGCCAGAACATCCGGTGCCTTTTAGCGACCAGCTAAAATAGCTGGTCGAGCTGCATAGGGTGGCCGAACTAGCCATGAAGGACTTAATAATCCGGCTGTGGCCTGCAAAAGCTATGCCCGGCAGCTACTTCGGACTTGTGAAGTGGCTGCTCCATGCCTGCCCTCGACTAGACGCTGTCAAGCGGCCGGTCTGTATAGAAGGTGCGCAGATGGCCTTCGCCCGTGTCAAGATGCAATGGGCGAAGATGAATGCCGTCAAGCTCACGACCGAAGGACCGCCCGAGGGAAAGGAGCACCGCACGCCTGCGCGATATTTCGATGATGTCCTGGAGGGCTCTCGCATTGTAGCGGAGCAATGTGCTAAGGACATTATTTTTTAATGAGTATATTCATGTTATCCCGTCATGTAGTACTAAACAGAGCCGTTATGTAATATAATGCTTGTTTATTTGTTGAAGTTTTTACCTCCTGTGCGGCCGTTTTTATTTAATCTGAGGGTTGGCCAGTCATCGGCTTCAGACCCCACGTAGGTAGTACGGGGGTGTTCGGGATGAATCTAAACACTCTTTATCCCAACATTTGGTCCTTAAAGGAGGTGTTTATCGCTATGAACCAGGCAATCAGACTATGTGGATTTATCACCCTCACTTAGCCATAGGAATTTGGCAGTAAAAATTTAGGCGCAACCCCTAGTATCTGAACTAGGGTGCTGTAAACACCTGACCGGATAAGACCGATTCATCGCATAATGCGGAAAAAATCGCTAAAGATTTGAAACGTCCAAAGAGCTGACCGGCTCACGCCGCATCATGACAGTCAGTTTTTGGCTTTCTCTACTGAGGTGCTCATCCGGATAAATCAGGACACAATCGCAGTAGTTCTCCCTTTACTACCCTAGCCGATATAGCGGAATGTAAGGTAGTAAGCACAGGAGCCGGGAAACCCAACTATTGACCAAAGATATGATTCGGAGCCGATGCATATAATGCTAAATTCGGGGTGTCGAACTGTCGGGGATATACCATGCGGTATGACCCGCCCGGATATATGACCCGGCTAGGACTTGGCGTTTCATTGCCGGAGTATTGGTGACTTACGAGTCTGGCGGTTCACTGGTTTGACGACTCACGAGCCTGGCGACTCACAGATGGCCCCGATGGCGGGTCAGATAGAGGACTAGGCCCAAGGCCCAGAAGGCCGGCTCATATTATGGTGGGCCGGCTTAAAAGGAAAGCGTAAGGAATATTCCCTTACAAAGGAAGCAAGACTAGGACTCCACTTGTAATTGAGTAATCCTAATCCTACTAGGACTAGTCATGTAACCCGCCCCTTCAACATATATAAGGAGGGGCAGGGCACCTCAAGAAGGACAAGAAACAATCTCTAGGGCTAGACACAAAGGGGGAGCCAGCTTATACGGCGACTCTCTCATGAGCATAATGAGATCTAGCCACAAACAGCATGTAGGGCTATTACCGGATGATGTTTCCCGGGGCCCGAAGCTGTCTAAATCCTTGTCTTGTGCGTTGATCCACCCTGCGTCTCTCATCCCGATCAACTCCTCTCAAGCTACCACAAAGATGCACTGGCCTCGCGACTAAGTCCTCACACTAGGACATCTGCCGTGACAATTCCACGACACGAACTGTACTGTAAAAAGTGTTTGGACTTTGTTGCCGTGTCATGGGGCACAATGAAGCCCCTGGCGGAATAAAGCGTACCAAAGTGTACGGGTGCGATTTGATAAGATTATCAAAAGAACAAACTAGTGTCGCAGAAGTTGGGCTGCAAGCTGTTTCCATTATAGTTTGATTAATACGTCAAAGCGTATTTTGTACAAGTAGTGCGATAAGCAACAATGGCTATTTAACATGCCAAGACCAAGGAGGAGTTGTGTACGGGTCTTGAAAGTGGGTAGAATGATCGTCAAGAAGAACATCTAGAGATTCCCCGACACGTATGTGCTACTTGCCACCTTGGTGTGTCCGTCCTTCGAAAGGACCGATTAGGAGGCCGTCGAGAGGGGCCTACGGAAGAGAAACCTGAAAAGGAAAAAAAAAAGAAAGAGTGAAAGTATGTGTGTCCAGGGGAGGTCAAGCTGTATTATGGATCCCAATCTGGTTATGCCTCCGTCTATGCCCATGGTATTTTGAGTGCGTAATTATGTACGCGCGACATGAATGCCGGCACTTGGTGGGGTCTGGGACGGAGGCCGAATTGCTAGTCAAGCTCTTGACGAGCTGGGCTGTCCTGGTGCAGAGTAGTCCGTACTTGTTTAATAGTGTCCAGGAGTATGGCCGCTGAATTAACATTCTGGGTATGGAGGCCGCTCTGTACCTCTGCTGCCAGGGCAGCGGTGTGCTCCTCGGTATGGAGGGAGCGATCCGTGTTTCCATTGACTGTTATGACACTGCATGGTCCGGGCATCTTGAGATTGAGATAAGCATAGTGCGGCACCGCATTGAATCGGGCAAACGCAGTTCGTCCGAGCAGTGCATGATAGCCGCTGCGGAAGGGGACGATATCAAAGATTAACTCCTCGCTTTGGAAGTTGTCCGGAGATCCGAAGATGACCTCCAATGTAATTGATCCCGAGCAGCGGGCCTCTTCACCTAGTATAACTCCTTTAAAGGTGGTTTTGGTGGGCTTGATCCTTGATGGATCAATGCCCATTTTGCGCATTGTATCTAGGTTGAGGCTGCTACCACCGTCCATGAGGACTCATGTGAGGTGAAATCCATCAATTATTGGGTCGAGGACTAGTGTGGCTAACCCGCCATGACGGATGCTGGTCGGATGGTCCCTGCAATCGAAGGTGATCAGGCATGACAACAATGGGTTGAATTTTGGGGCGACTGTCTATATCGCGTAGACGTCCCTGAGCGCGCGCTTGCGCTCCTTCTTGGGGATATGGGTAGCGTATATCATGTTCACCATTTTTATTTGAGGGGGAAACTTCTTTTGTCCTCCTATGTTCGGTGGACGGGGCTCCTCGTCATCGTTCTCGCTTTGCGACCCCTTCTCCTTGTCTTTGGCATTTAATTTGCTGGCCTGTTTGAAGACCCAACAACTCCTGTGGGTATGATTGGCTGGTTTATCAGGGGTGCCATGGAACTGACATGGGCGATCGAGTATGCGGTCCAGGACGGAAGGGACTTGACTGTTTCTTTTATATAGATTCTTCCGCTATCCGGACTTAGAGCCACTGAATCCGGCATTGACCGCCGTGTCATCGGTATGATCACCGTTGCTTCGACGCTTGTGTCTGTTGTGTCGGGGCTTGCCATTGCTATTTCTGGCTTCCGAAGTGCCAGCTTTGCTTGTGTTGTTCTTGCTACAGGCCAGCCGGCTATCTTCGCCCGCGCAAAAGCGGGTCATGAGTGCTGTGAGGGCTGCCATGGACTTCGGCTTTTTCTGGCCGAGGTGTCGGGCAAGCCATTCATCCCGGATGCTATGTTTAAATGCCGCTAGGGCTTCGGCATCCAGACAGTCGACGATCTGGTTCTTTTTGGTTAAGAATCTAGTCCAGAATTTCCTGACTGACTCTCCGGGCTGTTGGATTATGTGACTTAAGTCGTCGGCATCCGGAGGTCGAACATATGTACCTTGGAAGTTGTCAAGGAAGGTTTCTTCCAGGTCCTCCCAGCTGCCAATGGAGTTTTCAGGCAGGCTGTTCAGCCAGTGTCGGGCTGGCCCCTTGAGTTTTAGGGGGAGGTATTTGATGGCATGAAGATCATCGTCGTGCGCCATGTGAATATGGAGGATAAAGTCTTCAATCCATACCATAGGATCTGTGGTTCCATCATATGGTTTGATATTCACGGGTTTGAACCCTTCTGGGAATTCATGTCCCATTACTTCATCAGTGAAGCATAGGGGGTGTGCGGCGCCTCTATATCGGGCCAGATCACGATGTATTTCGGACGGAGTCTGTCTGCGATTTTCGGCTCGGACATAACTGTGCTTGCCGTGTTTGGCTTGATAGTCGTCGTCGCGCATCGGGGCACGCCCCCGTGATCCATAGATCGATCTGGCCAGACCTGCTTTATTCTTCAGGCCCTGTCGGAGATCATATGTGTATCCCTGAGCAGTTTTGTCTCTGTCTTTACGGCGAGGTGGTACGGATTGGTGTTCGGCTTGGGTTGCCGCTTTGTTCCGACCACGTGGTGGTCGGTCGGCCGCATTGTGCACTGATGGCACGGGCTCCAACTCCTCGTCATCGAATTGAGGTAGTAATTTGTGCTTCGGGTAACTTTTGAGTGGTCGCTTGAGGCCATACTCCCCGGCTTCCAGGATGTTAGTTCATCTGTCATTGAGCAGATATTAATCAGCTTGAAGTTGTTGCTGCTTATTTTTCAGGCTCCTTGCAGTGGCTATTAGCCGGCGCTTGAAGTGTTCCTGCTCGAGAGGTTCCTCAGGCACGATAAAATCCTCGTTGCCGAGGCTCACCTCATCCTCGGAGAGTGGAAGATAATTGTTGTCCTCCGTGTCTTTGTGTGCGGCCTGTTCATCAGGGCTGACTCGCCCATCTTCCCATTCATCTTGTTTGGAAGTTGCCTCAACGGGGTCTTCATTGTCTTTGGCACCATCTGTTGGGGATATTACTACTGGGAGTAAACCGGCCAGGACAAGCCGGGTTAACTTCATCAGTAGTTGAGTGTGATAAAAGCCCATGAGGGCAGATGAGGGCTAAAGGCCCATAATTGGTTTAAGGCCTATAGCTATAAACCGGCGTCGGTATGTAACTTGTGTTATAGGTTAGGAATAGTGGAGACCGAACCGGACGCATCTATGAGTCGGTATCGGGACTCTGTGAACCGACGGGCGTCGCCATGTATATAAGGGGACAACCCGGCGGCGGTTGAAGAAGAGACAACAACTCGAGACATAGGCGAAGCTTATTTGCTCCCTAGTCATCGAAACACCCATCAATTCCATCACAACTAGACATAGGCTTTTACCTTCATTGAAGGGGCCGAACTAGTATAAACTCTCTTGCGTCCTTGTGTCCGCTTTAACCCCTTCAAGCTAACCCGTAGCGATGGCTCCATGACTAAGTCCTTTCTCTAGGACAACTGCCGTGACAAAACCACGACAGTTGGCGCCCACCGTGGGGCTATCGCACGATGGTTTCCGGTTCTTGGAGGGCCGCTTTGAAGGACTCGAGGGCTATGCTATAGGCCGGATGACTAAGAGTCGTCGCGGCAAACTCTACATCGACGACGCAGGCTGGGGCCCCGAGGCTGGCTCAATTGAGTACGGGTACCGGGTCCCCTTTGGTAGCATTCACGTTTTCATTGGCAAGATCGGTGAACCGGGCCCTGAGCCGGACATCTGCACCGACCTCGTCGAGACGGCTCAGCGTACGTGATTCGCCCGGATTAAACCGGCCATGAAGCGTGCCTTCATGGGAATGATCCATGGAGGGAGTTATGAGGATGGATCGGAGCTTTGCGGGGCGACTGCCGTTCATTCCGGTGACAAATCTTCGACCGGAGAAACCGAATCTCTTTATCAACTACAAGATGGCCGGATTGAGAGCTGTTCCGATGGCGACAGTATTCCAGTCCCCTCTGATCTGCCTAACCGGGTTGGAATATTCATGACCGGAACACAAGCAGCGCTTCACTCTTCGACAGTCGCGGCAACAATCTCCGGTTCAACAGCGGCAACGGTTGCCGGGGCGGGAGGCCCTGTGCGCCCACCGGCTCAGGTTCTATCAGAACTATTTGATGCGTTGGCTATGCTTATGGCAGAAGTTAATCCGCCAGATCAGGACGCTCACAACACGGAGATTGCAAAGGTAAAGGAACAAATCACCCAGGCCAAAACGGATCTGGCGGCTGAGGACACCAGGATGGCCGCAGAGCGGGCCGCTTTAGACGCACAGGCCTACAGGCTTATGTTGGATCAGAGCGCGTCGCATGAAGTCATGAGGAGGAAGCACCGGTCCCGCTTACCTCCGGTTTTCGAGGCCAGAGACCTTTTCAACACTCCAGGACCAAGAGCCAGTAATCCGCTGGAGGGGAACCGGGCAGAAGCCCCTGGGACCGATGCACCGGTTCAGCCCCGTCAGATGGACCCGCCTCGTCAAAACACCGTTATACCTCGGGATGCTTTAACACCTCCGGGTCATTAATCCAACCCAATGGACAATCTTGTTGCCGCTGCTGCACGACTGGAGGCCATTCCAGTTGAAGGTGACTCGCCGCAAGCAGTAGAGACGCGACGGGTCAAGGAACTTTTGAGGACAGCTTTGGCCCAACAGGAGGCATACCCGTACAGTCGCGACCGAATCCACTTGACCCCCCGCCCAAGCCGGAGCTATAGCAGACATATGGATGAACCAGCAGTGTCGAGTAATGAACGACGTGGAGCACCCCGTGGTAACAACCCGACGGGTGGTGCTGACGACGCTCAGGAAGTGGTGAACCGGGCCCGAGCGCGTAGGGAGGCCGAGTTAGCCGCACAGCATCAGGCTCGGCAGCTCACGCCGGTTTGTCCAACCATTTCGATCGAACCTGGTGTTACTTCTAGTTCTTTGGGGGTGCCTTGCCTCGTCCCCGCTTTAGGCAACATGCATTTGCCCAAGGATTTCAAAGGCCCACGCAAGGTACCAAATTATACGGCGGATCAACCACCAGAGACATGGGTAGAGAGCTATGAGATGGCCATGAAGATGCTTGATGTGGATGACACGGCGTGTGCGAAATACTTCACCATGATGCTTGAAGGAATAGCCCGTACTTGGTTAAAAAGCTTGCCCGCTAATTCTATCAGTTCATGGGCCCAATTACGAGCACGGTTTATCAACAATTTCAAGGATACCTGTAAACAGCCTATGTCGATAGTGGACTTAGCTGCATGCGTCTAGGAGGAAGGAGAGTCAACGACTCATTGGGTACACCGGGTTTCACAAGTGTTGCACTCCTCAGACCGCATCAACGCTGACACCGCAGTATTAACCCTAGAAGGCAACTGCTGGTTTGGGCCCCTGAAGTTGAAACTGGGACGAATGAAGCGTCATTGCACCGACATGGGGACCCTCATGGCCGCTTTGGTAAACTATGCTGATTCTGATAGTACCAAGGATCCCGAATCTGATGATGACAAGACAGGGAAGGGGAAGAAGAACAACAGCTCCAAAGGTCAGCAGCATCACTGGATAGGCAATGGCGGAGGAGGCAAGCGTAAAGCGGATGGCAACATGGATTTTGTGGCTAATACCAACATACAGGACAATGGCCAATGGCGCAAGGGTAGGCCAAAAAATCGTAGTGGAGCGCCCAACCCCAACCCAAACCGCCTGAACTATCTGCTAAGCCAGCCCTGTCCAAGACATGGGACGAAGGAGGAGCCAGCAAACCACCTTTGGAAGGATTGCTTTATTATGCAGGAGTTCAAGAATTCTAATAATTTCCGGTATGATCATGGATCTGGCGGTGGCTCAGGGTCCGGGCCGGGTTACGGTGGAGGAAGTTCCGGTTCAGGATTTAGTGGTAATCCGGGCGGACATAATGGTCAAAATAGTCAGAACAACTAGGGTGGTTACAATCAACAGCAGCAACAGTCAGGTTACCAAAGCAACCCAAAGCAGTTGAGTAATGGGCAGTACCATGTCTTTACCACTAGCTTGGACAAGCGAGACCGGAAGGTTCAGAGGCGGGCAGTCAACTCTGTTGAACCAGCCACACCTCGTTATCTACGTTGGTCTGAACAGCCAATCATATGGAGCAGAGAGGATCACCCACTCCAGGTCGATAATCCCGGTCAGTTGGCTCTGGTGGTGGCGCCTCAGGTGGGAGGTTATAAGTTCACCAAGGTGCTCATGGATGGAGGGAGCAGCATTAACATCCTATACTATGAGACCTTCCGTCGTATGGGACTTACAGATAAGAATCTCAAACCGTCCAATACAGTATTCCACGGTGTAGTGCCTGGCAGATCAGCATATCCCGTTGGTAAGATAGCTCTTGAAGTGGCCTTTGGGGATGATCATGATTCCAGATCGGAGACATTAACGTTTGAAGTGGTGAAAATCCAAAGTCCATATCATGCCCTGTTTGGGCGTCCAGCATATGCCAAGTTTATGGCTCGGCCCTGTTATGTGTATTTGCAGCTCAAGATGCCGGGTCACAAGGGGACAATAACGGTTCACGGAAGCCGCAAAATCGCTTTGGAATGCGAGGAAGGAGATGCGGCTTATGCAGAGTCGGTTTGTGCCACCGAGGAGTTGAAGTACTATAAAGACAATGTTGATCCAGCGGACATGACTCCGTTGAAGAAGCCAACTACGGAGCATGATCCGGCCCTGAAGTTCAAATCGGCAGCAGAAACTAAGATTGTTGACTTTGTGCCTGGCGATTCGTCCAAGCAGTTCAGCATTAGTGCCAACTTGGATACGAAATAGGAAAGCACGCTCATCGAGTTCATCTGTGAGAATCGGGACATTTTTGCATGGAAGCCCTCTGACATGCCAGGTGTACCGAGGCAACTTGCTGAGCACACACTTAATGTGGATCCTAAATACAAACCGGTGAAACAGTTCCTCCGCCGGTTTAACAAAGAAAGATGCAAGGCGATTGGGGAAGAGGTAGCCAGGCTCTTAGCAGCTGGTTTTATTGTTGAAGTTTTTCACCCTGAGTGGCTTGCCAATCCGGTGCTAGTCCTTAAGAAAAACGGCACCTGGCGTATGTGTGTGGATTACACAGATCTTAATAAAGCTTGTCCAGCAGATCCTTTTGCCCTCCCCCGTATTGATCAAATCATTGATGCTACGGCGGGTTGTGAGCGTTTAAGTTTTTTGGATGCATATTCTGGCTATCATCAGATCAAAATGGCAGTTAAGGACCAGGAGAAGACGACATTCATAACTCCCTTTGGAGCCTTCTGCTATGTGTCTATGCCCTTTGGGCTCAAAAGTGCCCAGGCAACTTATCAACAGTGTGTACAAAATTGTCTTCACAAGCAGATTGGCCGTAATGTACATGCTTACGTGGATGATATCGTGGTTAAATCCAGGGAGAAGGAGACTCTGGTTGATGATTTGAAGGAAACCTTTGATAACCTAAGGACGTACAAGATGATGCTTAATCCGGACAAGTGTGTCTTTGGTGTACCGGCGGGCAAGTTATTGGGTTTTCTGGTGTCCAACAGGGGAATTGAGGCTAATCCAGAGAAGATCACAGCCATAACCTCCCTGGCTAAACCGAAGTGTATCAATGATGTTCAACGCCTGGCAGGCCGAATTGCCGTGTTAAGCCAGTTTATCAGCCGCCTGGGTGAGAAGGCGATCCCTTTGTATCAGATGTTGAAGAAGACGGATCAGTTCGTCTGGAGTTCTGCTGCTGATGAAGCATTTGAGGACTTAAAGCGGCAATTGGCCAATCCGCCTGTGCTCGCCGCTCCCATTGACAAGGAGCTTTTACTGTTATATGTTGCTGCTAATGCTCGTGCGTCAGCGTGGCTATTGTGGTGGAACGAAAGGAGGCAGGTAAGGAGCATCCGGTTCAATGTCCGGTCTATTATATCAGGGAGGTACTCATTGAGTCCAAGCAAAGGTATCCGCATTGGCAGAAGCTGGTGTACGGAGTTTTTATGGCAAGCCGGAAGCTTAAGCAATACTTCCAAGGGCACCCAATTACGGTGGTCAATTCTGCTCCTTTGGGAGATATCATCCAGAACCGGGAAGCAACTGGCCGGATTGCAAAGTGGGCTATAGAGCCGGGGCCGTACGGTTTGAAATATGTGCCTCGGACAGCGATTAAGTCTCAAGCACTTGTTGATTTCATCAATGATTGGACGGAAATGCAAGCACCTGAAGAAAAGTCGGATCATACGTATTGGACCATCCATTTTGACGGATCCAGGCAGTTGGAAGGCTCGGGGGCTGGAGTTGTATTAACTTCCCCACGAGGTGATAAGTTTTGTTATGTTCTCCGTTTAATGTTCCCTTATACTAACAATGCAGCTAAGTATGAAGCCTTGCTCCATGGTCTTCG
Source organism: Triticum aestivum (assembly GCF_018294505.1). Classification (NCBI taxonomy): domain Eukaryota; kingdom Viridiplantae; phylum Streptophyta; class Magnoliopsida; order Poales; family Poaceae; genus Triticum; species Triticum aestivum. Next base: position 453,203,540 of record NC_057794.1, read on the forward strand.
GATGGCTAAGGAGATGAATCTAAGTCGAGTTAAGTGCTTCGGTGATTCGGACCTTGTGGCTCAGCAAGTGTCTGGCACTTGGGACTCCAAGGACCCACTCATGGAAGCATATCGTCGTGAGGTGGATATTGTTGCAGGTTATTTCAGAGGCTATCAGGTGGACCACGTGGACCAGCGAAAAAATGAAGCGGCGGACGCTTTAAGCCGGCTGGGCTCTCAGCGCAAATCGGTCCCACCCAATGTTTTTCTGGATGTGCTGCACAACCCGTCGGTGAAGATCCCTGGTGAAGAGGATTTGGCCATTCCTGATCCGGAGGCTCAATTGGTGGCAGTTCTTCATGTTATTCCGGATTGGACGCTTCCTTATCTGGCGTACAAGAACCGGGGTGAGTTGCCAGAAGATGAGATTCTGGCCTGGCAGATAATCCGGCGATCCAAGTCCATGGCTGTCATCAACAGTGAGTTACATCATTGCAGTGTATCAGAAGCTTTTCAACATTGCGTGTCTCTTGAAGAAGGCCGTGAAATTTTGCGGGAGATCCACGAAGGAGATTGTGGTCACCACGCCGGTTCAAAGTCTCTGGTGGCTAAAGCGTTTCGCCATGGTTTCTATTGGTTAACTGCTCATGCTGATGCGAAGGATCTGGTCAGACGATGTGATGGTTGCCAAAGGTTTTCAAGACGTGCTCATGTACCGGCTCAAGAATTGAGGATGATTCCAATTACTTGGCCGTTTGCGACTTGGGGGCTGGATATGGTTGGGCCTTTCAAAAGGTCCAAAGATAAGAAGACCCACCTCCTGGTGGCGGTGGACAAGTTTACAAAGTGGGTGGAGGCAGAACCTGTTAGCAAGTGTGATGCGGCCACGGTGGTTCAGTTCATCAAAAAAGGTGATTTTCCGGTTTGGCTTTCCACACAGTATTATCACAGATAATGGTACCAATTTATCCAAAGGTGCTATGAAGGAGTTCTGCGAACGGGAGCACATCCGGCTCGACGTTTCATCAGTGGCACATCCACAGTCCAATGGTCAAGCAGAAAGAGCTAATCAAGAGATCTTGAGAGGCATCAAGCCCCGACTCATGGTTCCTTTGCAGAGAACGCCGGGTTGTTGGGTAGAAGAATTACCATCTGTGTTATGGAGCATCAATACAACACCCAACAGATCAACAGGATACACACCGTTCTTCATGGTTTATGGAGCGGAGGCGGTTCTCCCCAGCGATATCCGTCATGACTCACCTCGTGTCACGGCTTATGTTGAAGTGGACAAGGAGATAGCACGACAAGATGCTTTGGACCGGTTGGATGAAGAGCGTGACATCGCAGCCGCCTGGTCGGCGATTTACCAGCAGGATCTTCGTCGTTATCACAGTCGCCGAGTCAGAACCAGAGCCTTCCAGGAAGGAGATTTGGTGCTTCGGCTCATCCAAGATCAGACTGATATGCATAAGCTATCCCCACCTTGGGAGGGGCCTTTCGTGGTCAGCAAGAATCTGCACAATGGGTCGTACTATCTGATCGATATTCGAGAGCATAAGGACTCACGTACATCAGCGGAAGAGACTAACAGGCCGTGGAATATAGCTCATCTTCGGCCTTACTATACCTGAGCCATTGGCTATACTTATGTACATACAATGTATATATTATGATTAAGTATAATAAACCGGAACGTCAGCTAAAGCGGGGTATCTGTTCTTTTACATCACGTGAGGTTACACGGAGTTGCTCTAAAACGGCCTCCGGTTTACCCCTTGAGTTCGCTTTGCTAAAAGCATCGTGTTATATCACTTGGAGGATTGGTCGTGTCCGAACCAATACCATGCCTCTTGATAGGCGAAAGCCACCAGATCACTTGGGGACTTGGTCATGTCTGAACCAGTCATGCCTCTTGATCGGCCTAAGGCCACAGAATCACTTGGGGGCTTGGTCGAACCCGAACCATGACCACGCCATTTGGTCGGCATAAATGCCACAAGAATCACTTGGGGACCTGGCTAACTAGAACCATAGTTACACCTAACGGGAGCTTGGTCGTGTTTGACCATGGTTACGCCATTTGATAAGCTTAAATAAATCTTTTTTGGCAAACATTTTTGTCGTTACTTTTGCTTCATACTTTTCTTTGAAGGGTTTTTTTGCTTTTTATTGTGTTCTTTAAACCGACAAAGTTTTTTAACCAATCAATTGACGGAACACAGTTCACGTCAATCCGCAGACTATTTGTCCGGTTTGATCCTTGTTGTTAACATCCTCTTATGGAGTAACACGGTGTTCATTATAACCCGGCACGGTTTACATGGTAACCAGTGTCATATACATATACAGGAGTTGTTATTTCCTCCAACAGTGTGGGTTTGCAAAAGCTTTGCTTCAAGGTTGGCCAAGCCAACTACACATTCAATGGTGGCAGAAAGCATTTTGGAAAGTTCATTACCACAGGAAGAACAAGTTATGAGCAAAGGCATATCAACATCAAAGGTATCAGCTAGCCTATTACAAGGCAGCATGGTGCCCATAATAACATAATTGTTTTTTCACAAAGGAGAGACAGTTTTAAAACCGGCTTCCGGTTTAAGCTTGGCCACCAGCCTGGCCTGATGGTTGTGGGTCATCCTGTGCCGCTTCAGCTTCCGTTTCTCTACCCAGTGGCTGGAAATCCACAGTTGTCCAGTCAATTCCCATCAATGCTTGAAAAACAGCTTCGTCATGGATTAGCGAAGACGGGTCAATATCAGGAGCGTAAGTATGCTTACGGATTGGAGGGATCAGGTTTTCCGATTCATGGATTGGTGCAGCTATTCGCTTGTTCTGGCTATCATATTGGGCTTGATAATGAGACAAATCTGCTTCCTCAGCCAGTTGACAAGCTAGCGGACGTACCTCTCGGTTTATGGCTCGTAGATCCGCTTCACCAAATTCTGACCCGTCTTCCTTCAAACTGGGATAACCCTGAGCCGCTTCAATAGGATCAAAATCTGGCACCCAGGCTTTTGCCCGGATTAAAGCATTGATTGCACCGGTTTGAGTAGCAGATTTCTTCAGCTCTTCAACCCGGGCAGGAAGCACTGACAGTTTCATCACAGTATCTTGAATCAAAGTGGGCGCCGGTTTGTTATGAGACGCGGTACAGATGATCCGCTGGGCACCAGTATACAATTGTTCAACCAAGGTATAGGCGGCTTTCAATTTCTTCCGCACATCTGACCCCAAGTGACCAATGCGTGTCCCTGAAATACCATAAAAGGTTAATAAACCGGCGACTCTGTAAGAAGGCAGAACCAATTCAGAAGGCAAGCTGGCTTACCAAAGATAGCAGTGGTCATGGCATGAACGTGCCGCTTTATGCTGGTCAGTTCATCCGTCACCGGTTTCAGTGCAGCCTCGGCATCCTCTGCTCGTTTGATCAAAGCGGACTTTTCAGTGGCCCAATCCGCCCGTTTCTTCTTGAAGTTCTCCTTAAGTTGTTCCATGGCGCTTAAGGCACTGGCCAATTCCTCCTTTGCCTTGGAGGTTTCAGCCTGTTGGGTTTTCAGGTTTTCTCGCAGATCGATGACTTGGCTTTCTTTCGCCTTTAGCTCCGCCTGCAGGCATACAGATATATGTTTCAACAAATCGGTAGAAGGATTCAATTGTTTACAAAGTCCCAAGCTCAATACAAGTATTCAACTTGGCACTTGGGGGCTAATGCATATTCGATCTTCATCTTTTAATTGTTTACAAAGTCCCAAGCTCAATACAAGTATTCAACTTGGCACTTGGGGGCTAATGGCTATTTGATCATATGTATTCTGATGCGGCAGTTTCAATTACTTAAAGTACCGGTTTAACTACACTAAGTTGAACCGGCCCTTGGGGACTACATCAACAAATTTCAAAGCATCAAGATTCATATTATTAAGTCCCGGTTTGAAAGAATATTTCAAATCGGCCCTTAGGGGCTAGGAGAGTCGGCAAGAATGAAAGCATGCAAGCAGGAAGGAACATATGGAAGTTACCTCATATTTATCCTTCATCATGTTAACCAGACCGGCTTCATAGTCACGGCTGGTATATAGCCGGTTCAGATAGCCGGAATGGATATCTTGGGCATTCAGAGCAGCGTAAGCCGTCAGATCAGCATTCCACTTGCCTTTGCCAAAAGCAGCTAATTCTTCCTTGGCAGAATGTTTGGATAAAGCGACAGGATTGCTTGGCTCAGTATGGCCAGTGCCAGTAATGACAATTTCATCATCATCAGTACCGCCGGTTTGCACTGGAGCTGTGGGCTTGTCAGTAGGTTTTGCGGGACCGGTGGAGCTTTCAACCCGGAGGGAACCTGTGGGCTGATGGATAGGACCTGAGGTATCAGTAGGTATTTCCTCAGCAGGAAGATCATCATCTGGCTGCGGTGGATCATTGGGAATATCCTCAGGAATAGCCGCTTCAAGATTGGGTGTGGTGCCTGGTTCAAGAATGACATCTTCTTCGGCCGATTTATCTAGGCGGGCCTTCTTTCTCGGCCTGGGTTTGGCCCTGAGAAGAATAACAAAATTAAATACAACATATGTTCTAAGGCAATATACTACAAACATCACAATAAATATAGCTTACCCAAGCACCGTTTTGAGCGGTGGGAGCTGAGTAGCTGACGACTCGCCAGAAGATGAGTGGGAAATAACCTGATAATCGGAGTCAGACGGATTAAGAGGTTGACGAAAGTAGCCCGCTTTAGGACAAGCACTGACAAGCGAATTAGAGACCTCAGAATGACGTTTCCGAACCGGACTGTTCGGTAAACCGACAGAGGTAACTACCTGGCTGCTGTGCCGGGTGGTGCGGCGAGCTTCGTGTTGTTGAGTCTTCATAAGAAGTTTAGGATCCAAATAAGCAAGAGGATGAGAAAATTTAACTTTCCGGTTTGCCTGGCGGATTTTTTGTGAAGGCAAACTTTCTGAATCGGAAGAGAGAATAATTACCTCTGCAACATCCGCATGGCTGGCTTCGGCATCATCCTGACAAATATCATCATCAATAAGATGCATGAAAAATAAACCAAGTGAGTCAAGCTCTACCTCAAAGTCCGGATTATCCACCTCGTCATCAAGGGCCGGATTAGAAGATGTAGTGGTTCTTTTCCGGTGGGTAGTCTTCTTCACAGCTTTAGTTTTTTGCCGGGTTGCTCTTTCTGGTTTATCTGTTTTCTCTGGTTTCTCCTGCGGCAGCTTTTTGCTCCAAAATGGATCATCGCCCTGGTTATGCAGACACTGATATTCAAAACAATGACCAGACATATCAATAACAGATTCAGCAAAGAGAAAAATCAAAGTCTTACAGCTGGCGGTTTGTTGGTGGCACAGAAGGGAAGCAGGCCGGTTCTAGCGCAGATGTGCTCTGGTTCATTCAATATCTTACGCACAGCCTCTGTGATTTCTTCACCGGAAAGCTGGAGTCTTGAATGTCGCAGTGGGTCATCCACACTATCAGTATATTCGCACATCAAACCGGAGCGCTGACTAAGGGGCAGTATGCTCCATGATATCCAACAGCGAGCAAGGTCAACCCCTGTTAAACCGTTGGCCATAAAGGCCCTGAGCTTTGACAGCTGAGGAGCATATTTGCTTCTCTCCTGGGCAGTCAATCGTTGAGGAAAAGGATGGGTATTGCTGAGCCGCTCCGGACAAAAGCCAGGCAAGGGATTCTCACCAGCAGGGGAGGTGTCTTTGCAATAGAACCATGTCTGATTCCACTCCTTGGGGTGACTGTGCAGCTTGGCATGAGGGTAGGTGACCTCTTTCCTTTTTTGAATAGCCATGCCACCCAACTCCGTATTAGAGCCATAAGTAAACTCAGTATGGCGGTTTAGATGGAAAAGATCTCTGAATAATTCCACTGTGGGCTCCTCTTGAAAGAACACCTCACAGAGCACTTGGAAGTGGCACATATTTGTAACAGAGTTGGGGCCAGTGTCTTGCGGATGGAGTTGGAAATCAGCTAGAACATCCCGGTAGAATTTAGAACCGGGCGGTTTAAAACCCCGGGCTAAGTGGTCTACGAAAACAACAACCTCTGCTTCTCGAGGTGTGGGGGGCATTCTTTGCCAGGAGCCCTCCAATGGATGGTGTCTTTGCTGCCTAAGGCGCCAATCAGGACTAAATCGTCCAGTTGATCCTCTGTGACGCGAGAAGGGACCCAATTGCACTCATACACTTGCTTGGCCATGATGAAATCTACAAAGTACATTGATATGTGCAATGTTAAACCAGAAGCAGATCTATCTAAACCGGAGTTTATGAAGCAACAGCATCCCGGCGGTTCAACAAGGGGACTAATGATATATGATAGATTGCTTTTTCAAAGGTGAACTGCCTATGTGGTAAAGAGGATACAGATCTAAGGCAAGAATGATTAAGGAAGGTAAAAACAGATTTCATAAGGTCGCAGTGAAATTTTGGATCTACCGTAAGACAGAAAAATAAAAGGATTTAGACCTAAAAGGTTGATCTCAAAGCAATTCACAAGGGACCAGATCAGTGTTTTATGCGCATAAAGGTTTGCTTTGGTAACAGAAGATAAGCCATTACGGAGAATACATCAGGTTTGAAGTTTTATTCATGGGCTAAAGAAGAAACAAAGGAAGAACAGCGCCAGAGTCTCGATGAACTTCGACGAACGAGGAAACCCTAGAACAGATCTGCGAGGGAAAGGAAAGAAGATTTACCGGAGCTGAGGAAGAAGCGGAAGGTCGCCGCGATGCTCTGGTGTGCTCAGGTTGATGCAGCGGCCAAGGTTGATGCAGAGGTCGACGGTGGTGGCGGAGCTCCGAAGCTGGGCGACGCGAGGAAGATGAAGCAGAAGGGGTCAGAGGGAAAGAGAAAGGAAATGACCCTTCGGTCCTATTTATAAAGAAAGGGATATGTCAGGCGCGAGAATCAAGGAGCCGCGAGGTTGGAAACAAAGCTGCGGCCTTAATTGTCGCAGGCTTGTTAACAAAATACAAGATGACATCTCGGCGGTCTACCGCGAGCAGAGAAGATGACATCTCGGCGGTTCAACAAAATACAAGATGATGTTGAAGATGAAGATTTTTGCTAAGGATTGACATGAACCTGTTCAAATCAATTTGGGGCCTAATGTTGGGGATATTACTACTGGGCGTAAACCGGCCAGGACAAGCCGGGTTAACTTCATCAGTAGTTGAGTGTGATAAAAGCCCATGAGGGCAGATGAGGGCTAAAGGCCCATAATCGGTTTAAGGCCTATAGCTATAAACCGGCGTCGGTATGTAACTTGTGTTATAGGTTAGGAATAGTGGAGACCGAACCGGACGCATCTATGAGCCCGTATCGGGACTCTGTGAACCGACGGGCGTCCCCATGTATATAAGGGGACAACCCAGCGGCAGTTGAAGAAGAGACAACAACTCGAGACATAGGCGAAGCTTATTTGCTCCCTAGTCATTGAAACACCCATCAATTCCATCACAACTAGACGTAGGCTTTTACCTTCATTGAAGGGGCCGAACTAGTATAAACTCTCTTGCGTCCTTGTGTCCGCTTTAACCCCTTCAAGCTAACCCGTAGCGATGGCTCCACGACTAAGTCCTTTCTCTAGGACAACTGGCGTAACAAAACCACGACACCGTCCGAAGTGTTATCTTCTCCTGTGTCGGTGTTGCTGTCTTTGCCGCGGCGTGATTTAGAGCGGCACCGCTGACACCGGCGTTTTGGTTGTATCTCAGGAGGTTTATCCTCAACTGGATCTTCCTTGTCATTGCCACTATTCTCTTTTCGTACATCTACCATGTATACATCGTATGAGGAGGTGGTCGTCCATCGTCCGATGAATGGTGGGTTTTCGGCCTACTGCTCTCCAGCATCGTCGTCCATACCGTCGATGTCTTCGGAGCTGTAATCGAGCATGTTGGTTAAGTCTTCGACAGTGGCTATTAAGTGGGTGGGGGTGGGAAGCAGGATTCTCCGTCGTCAGCCTCCAGTTCAAACTGGATATAGTTCGACTGAGAGTCCCCCGCTAAGGAGAGTGTTTTTAATGTGTTTAGCACGTCACCTAAAGGTGAGTGCCGAAAGATGTCCGCGGAGGTGAATTCGACGACCGATGCCTGATCAAGCTCGTCATGCACGGACACATATGGTTCGGAACTTGTAGCCGGAAACTAATCCGAGGTTCCGGTGACACAGATCCCACTCGAGGTTGGGTCGGTGTGTGGCTCTGACGCCGCTGAGTCTGTGGCTTCCGTGGCGGGGTTGAGCTTCCCATCCTCGGATGGCGTAATCTGCTCCGAATCTAGGGCCAGATCAGTTACAGGCGCAATCCCCTGGGCATGGTCCGATGACAGATTTAAGTCATGTTCATCATGGCGACAGGGAGCGGCTGCCGTGGTCTCGAATTCGTTGAAGATCAAGTCTCCGCGGGTATCCACGACGTAGTTCAAGCTTCCAAACCTGACCTGACGGCCAGGGGCGTAGCTATCGATCTGCTCTAGATGGCCACACGAGTTGGCCCGCAGTGTCAAGCCGTCGAATACGAAGATCTGTCCGGGGAGGAAGGTTTCTCCCTGGACAACATTGTTGTAGACGATTGACGGGGCCATCGAACCTCCTGATGATGAAACAGCGGAACTCTCAATGAAAGCACCAATGTCGGTGTCAAAACCGGTGGATCTCAGGTAGGGGGTCCAAAACTGTGCGTCTGAGGTTGATGGTAATAGGAGAAAGGGAACACAATGTTTACCCAGGTTCGGGCCCTCTCGATGGAGGTAAAACCCTATGTCCTGCTAGATTAATATTGATGATTATGGGGGTTACAAGAGTTGATCTACCATGAGATCGTAATGGCTAAAACCCTAGAAGTCTAGCCTATCTGATTATGATTGTCTCTATGGACTAAGCCCTCCGGTTTATATAGACACCGGAGGGGACTAGGGTTATACAAAGTCGGTTACAAAGAAAGGAATCTCTATATCCGAATGCCAAGCTTGCCATCCACGCCAAGGAGAGTCCCATCCAGACACGGGTGAGAGTCTTCGGTCTTGTATCTCCGTAGCCCATCAGTCCGACCCATGTCCAACAGGCCAGAGGCCCGAGGACCCCTTAGTCCAGGACTCCCTCAAGGACCACCCTGGCCATACCACAGCGGTAGAGTGTTTTCCATTGTTGGTCTCCCCAACAATTCGCAACCTCAAGGTCACAAAGATGTTAGTGGATGGCGGGGCCGGGTTGAGTCTGATTTCCCCAGCAGTTATCAGCAAACTTCAGATATGAGAATAGGAGCTAGAGTCCACCGGCACGTTTCAAGGGGTTAGCCCCGACAGGAATCATCCTAAGGGGAAGATCACGTTGTCGGTGATGTTTGGGGGAGAACTAAACTATCGGACTAACAAGATTGTGTCTGATGTGGTTGATCTCCCCCTGCCGTACAATGTGATTCTTGGACGACCAGCCCTGGCCAAGTTCATGGCAGCATCCCACTATGCTTACAACACCTTGAAAATGCGCGGGCCATTGGGAGTCCTCACTATTCTATCAGATGAGAAGGATGTGATTATCTGTGTGGACAAGATGTATCGGGATGCAGTTGCAGCGGAAGCGGTAGCAGCAGTTCCCGCCAAGGAAAGCGAAGGAAAGAAGAGGGATTGTAGGACCTCCGACAAGGAGTTCGGGAAGCGTGCCCCCCTCCGAGTGCATGACACCCGTTGACGACATGCCGGAGTGTTCCAGCAGCAAGAGATCTAAGGTTGCTGCACCCCAAGCGAAGAAGGTCCCGGCAGAGCTGGCTGGTGTTGATGGTACTTTCACTATCATCACCACCCTCGATGAAAAATAGGAAAGCACGCTCATTGCCTTCCTGCGGGCGAATATTGATGTGTTTGCTTGGCAACCATCTGATATCCCCGGTGTTCCCCGGGAGGTGATTGAGCACCACCTAGCTGTCTGCCCACATGCCCGTCCTGTCAAGCAGAAAGTACGGAAGCAGGCTTCGGAGAGGTAGCAGTTCATTGCCGAAGAGATCAAGAAGTTAGAGGCAGCTGGTTTGTTCAGAGGAGTAATGCATCCTACATGGTTAGCAAATCCAGTAGTGGTCCGGAAGGCTAATGGGAAGTGGAGGCTTTTGTCAGGACCCCGATTCCAAGTCACATCGATCCAGCCGGTAACACCTAATATCACTTTGCGGCCTCATGCACGGTATTCCCACGGGTGTCGCCTTACCATGGCCCGGGACCATTTGCGCCTTTTGGCTCACGTATATGATAGTGTCGCTAGCATCCATATGACAGAGAACCCGGGCCGACATGACTAGTCGTGAACCCAAAGTGGCACTAACTTACGAGGACAGGCATACATGAATCAACATCGAGCATGTCGGTCAGCAGCGCGCGAATCCGGGCTGTAGCACTGGGCTAACAGGACTCCGATGAACCAGGCTGTAGCAGGCTAGGCAGGACTCCGGATGTCACCGCATGACATTTCCCCGAAGGGACAGACACAGGAACGAAGTGAACCACATGCCGGCCAGTCAAGTGTTCCGGAGCAGTAGTGCTGGTCTAGCAGGACTCCGGTGAACTGGGCTGTAGCGGACTACTATGGCTCATGGAAGCACAAGACTACATTTCCCCATAAGAGAGGCTACCAAGGATAAACAACTGGGTTGTCGGATCCCACACATACCAAGCATTTCAATCATACACACAATATGCTCAATATGTGCAATACAACATGGCATCACAACAAGACTCTACGACTCAGAGTATTTATTCATTAGGCTCCAAGGACCGAGATATTACAAACATGGGTCTCATGACCCAACATACAGAGCATACAAGCAACAAGCACATGCGGAAGCTTAACTTGTCTGAGTACAGACAACTACAAATGAAGAAGGTTGAGAAGCCTGACTATCTACAAGACCCGCCCAAGGGTACAAGATCGTAGCTGAGGTAACAAGCTAAACCTCGAAATCCACGCGATACTACTAGTGAGACTGAACTTTCTCTGCAAAACATAAATTAAGCAAATGTGAGTACAAATGTACCCAGCAAGACTTACATCAGAACTAACTACATATGCATCGGTATCATCAAAGGGGTGGTGGAGTTTAACTGCAGCCAGCCAGCTTTGACTCGGTGGCTATCCTGAACTACGACTGCAAATAACTCTTTGAGGTGGCGCACACGAGTCCGCATATTCACCATATCAATACACCACTATGGATCCACTCCCGTCTCCCTACGAGAACGCCATCCATAGCACTCACGCTTATCTTGCGCATTTTAGAGTATCCACTTTCACTTGTCTATGAACTATGCAGGGGGTCCAAGTTTCCATATCCGAGGAATCCGGCTACTTGAATAGATAATGATAACCCTGCAGGGGTGTACTTCTTCACACACGCTCTCGCCACTTACCACCATGTACACGTCATGTATCTCGGCAACCTTCAAGCGGAAGCCTGGCGAGGGAGTCGGCCACGACCTGACTAACCACACAAGTCTCTCATCCAGGTTTATCGCCTATTCGGGTTCCATCCGCAAGGAGATCCAGCCAGGGTGTCGCTCACGGCCCCAAACGATGTGTGCAGGGTTCCCAAGCCCACCATCCGGGTGCCACTTGGTACACCGTGCCACTGTGCCTAGTCTGTCCCAAGCCCACCTGTACCGGGTGCCACTTGGTAGACTACTAACACTACCTACAAACACCAGAAACTAGTTGCAACTCCTGGACAGAGATCGAGTGGATTAATAAGTCGAGAGGGGTCGAGTTACCGGAACCCAATGTGTGGTAGTAACTGTTCATGGATCACAAACACAGAACTCAGTTCCTGAGAATGGCTGCAATGAGACAACCCACCATGTACTCCTACATGGCCTCTCACCGCTACCTTTACCAAATCGTGTTCACACACTTAGCTCTCAACGGTACGACATGTTCACCACGTTCCAATTTATTCCCGATGAATCAGACCTGACTCAACTCTAAGCAGTAGCAGACATGACAACAAGCATGAATGAGTAGGCACATCAGGGCTCAAACAATTCCTACTCATGCTAGTGGGTTTCATCTATTTGATGTGGCAATGACAGGTCATGCAGAGGAAAGGGGTTCATCTACCGTAGCATGTAATAGTTGAAACGTTGTTGTCCTAATGCAGTGAAAGAGAGCAGGAGCGAGAGAGTGGGATTGTATCGGAATGACCAAGGGGGTTTTGCTTGCCTGGCACTTCTGAAGATAATATAGTTCTTCATCGGTGTCATCGATCACATTGTCGGAACCACGTCTATCGGGGGGGGGGGGGAACAATCACCGGCAAACACAGAAAGAATATAATCAATGCAATGCACAATATGATGCATGATCATGACATGTCAATATGCTGTGATTTGTACTAATGCATCTAGCAACAATTTAAATGAAGTCCATATGAACCAAGGGTTCATATGCAAACTCCATAAGGGGTATTTAAAATGCCATTATCATGTTTTCACTTATACAAGGGTATAAGTTGGTTTAACATGCATGAAAGTAGCATAAATGGATAGATTGGATTTTTCTGATAATTTTTCATATATAAATTATTTCATTTGGAGTTACGGTTGAATTTCTATGATTTTTTGATGTTTTGGGCATTTTCTGAAAATAATAAATCATTTAAGATTTATTTAAATTCCAGAAAGGAATTATTGCATCAGCATGACCTCACAGTGATGTCAGCAAGTCAACGGCTCGGTCCAGGTCAAACCTGACGTGTGGGGTCCACACGTCAGTGACACAGTTAACTAACAAGGTTAATTAAAATTAAACTAAACCTAATCTAGTTTAGTTAAGGCATGGGCCCACATGTGAGAGGCTAACCTATCTAACTAAGTTAATTAACGCTAATTAATCTATTGCTTAATTAAGCAGGGGCCTGGCCCACACGTCAGTGAGTCAGGGGGGAAGTCAAACCCAGCCAACCGGGGTCTAACACGCCGGAGTTGACCCGCGGCTCGTCGCCGGCGAGGCCAGAGACGGAAGATGCGTTCGGGATTCATCCTCTGGCGTCCAAAACAACGGACAAGGCCATCTATGGAACGAGGACACTCGTTTGCGTTGAACTATGGGAGCGGGAAGGGCAGGGGTGGAGCAAGCTCGCCGGACTCGAGCTCGTGGCGGCGGCCGGCGCTCGTGTGAGGTCGGAATGGACGCGATAGGGCACGGAAGGAGCCAAGGGTGGGTGCGTTCGAATCGTGGGGCTGCACTGATTGCAGTGGTGAGCTCGGACATGTGCTTGCACGGCCGTAGCCACGACGGCGTCATGGCCGGCGGTGAGGTGCTCTCGGCTCCGGTGGAAACGGTGGATACACGGCGCAATCGATGCGGGGAGGAGGGGGTTAGGGGCAGGAGCTCACAACGGTTGCAACGGGGGCGTCGGCGAGCTCGGGGAGGGGCTGGTGACGACAGGAGTTCGCCGGCGATCTCGGTGACCCGAGGTTGAAGAAGACGATGGCGACGATGATGTAGTGCTCCCCCGGTTGTTTGTCTCGGCGTGGACGAGGAGGGCGAAGATGCGGAGCTCGGGGTGGCCGAGAGGGAGCGAGGGAGTGGTTGTGGCCGCGGTGAACGGCGTCGGTGCGCTCCGGCTCGTTCGGTCGGCCATGGGAGAGAGAGCAGAGGGGAGGGGAGAGGTTGCGGGCGAGGGAAAGAGAGGTCAGGGGTCTCTGGGTGTCTCCAGGCGCGAGGGAGAGGCAGGAGGTGGCAAGCAGGAGCTGGAGCCTGCGGCCTGCGCGGGCGCTCTCTCGCGGCGACATCAGCAGCTTTGGGGCGAGGGGAGGAAGATGACAGGAGGTTGCGGTGGCCTGGGCCAACAGTGTTGGGCCGGAGCTGGGCCGCCAGATAAGCAGCACAGGCAACCTCTTTCTCTCTTTTTATTTTTGTTTTCTATTTTCTGCTGTTTGTTTTGATTTGATCTAAATACCAAATCAATTTGTAACTTCATGGAAATAATTGTGTGAGCTAAGTGGTCTTATCCAAAGCCACACAACAATTTTCAGAATTATTGAACATATATTTCTTATATAATAAATATATATCCAATTCAAATAGTTATTGAATTAATTTCAAATGCCCAAAATAAATATTTCCGAGACTCCAAAAATATTGGTTTGAATTTTACCTCTTGCCAATATTTACAGAATAACAGGAACATTTCCTTGGACTCATTTGAAAAGATTTTTAATGTTGATTATTTCTGAAGTGATTTCTGAGGGTTTCAACTAACCTCAATTCAACTTTCAGAATTTAGACATTATGCATGGATGCTCTCTTATGCAACTATAGCAAACAATTCTAGGGCTGTGACAGCTTTGCATTGATTTCTGAGACCTCAACAAAGCTTGTCCGAAGGACCCATTTCCCTTGCCGCGCATCGACCAGATCGTGGATTCCACTTTAGGTTGCGATTTGCTCTCCTTTCTGGATGCGTACTCCGGATATCACCAGACCTTCATGACCAAAGAAGATGAGGAGAAGACATCGTTCATCACTCCATGTGGTACATACTGCTTTGTCCGCATGCCGTTCGGATTAAAGAGTGTGGGTCCACTTTTGCAAGGATAGTCCAGATTGGTTTTGAGCCACAGTTGCACAGAAATATATAAGCTTATAAGGATGATATCATGGTCAAAACCAAGGATAAGGCCACCCTTATCCTCAATTTGGACAAGACATTTGCCAATCTGCGCAAGATCAACCTGAAGCTTAACCCGGAGAAGTGTGTATTTGGTGTCCCCTCCGGCAAGCTACTTGGGTTCTTCGTATCCCATCAAGGGATCGAAGCCAACCCCGACAAGATCAAGGCCATTGAGCAGATCCAAGCGCCAAGGACAGTTAAGGATGTGAGGCGCTTGACGGGATGCGTTGCCGCGCTAAGGAGATTCATCTCCAAGTCTGTCGAGCGTGCACTAGTACAGCGAGGTGCTATACAAATGGTTTTTAACCCCTTTCCGCAACGACATTTGGAACTATTGCCAAGTGAGTGTGGGCGATAGGGGGTCCTTCCCACACGACCCAGAAACCGTTGGGGATATGCCCTCCTGGCACACACGCTCGGCAAAATGAGGTCGTGTGCGCCCGGCGAGTGCTCAAATACGGAAATATGTATAGTAGAGCTAAAAATACAATTATACATGTGAAATTGTCTCTGGTCGCAAGTACATCCCACACAGTCAGTCCCCGCTAAACGTTTCCATTCATATGTACATCCCACACAGTTGCTCCAAGGAAACCGTTTCCGTTCACAGGTACATCACACACAATTTTTCCCATTAAATCATTTGCGTTATTGAATGTATCACACACGATCCGCATAAGAAATTGTGTGGCAAAGGCTGTCCATCACACACAGTTTTTATGTGGTAAATATTTGCGCAAGGTGGCCTAACGCAAACATTTTTCAAGAGAAAGTCGTGTGTGATTGTTCATTGATCCAACACGGTTTATTCCTAGAAATTGTGTGCGTTGCCTGAGGTCATCGCCCAAGGTAATTTTTTCAATAACCGTGTGCAATAGCAAAACCCAATTAGCAGGCTAATTCACCATTAGCAGGCTAATTGCCCTATTATTAATAATCCATTTATTAATCTAATTGACATTCATATTAAGAACATAATATATTTCATTTCCATATTAAGGAAGAAGAATTTCATAATTGAAATACATCAGAGTACAACATAATATAGCTTCAGCACTCGGCTACCCCATTACACAACTGCATCAGCACCAAGTTTCACATGCAACATGTAGAACCTTTCAAAATTAGCATCATAGACGGTATATAGACAGATGCATCTCATCTGGAAAACTGCTGAAGTGAAAGACGAATATTGAGCCTTCATTCATGTTGAAGGTCTTTGCAACTTTAGGCCAGTGCCTGTGGATGATTGACCGTCCGTCCTTCGTCCTCTTCAGGAACACTTCAATATTGAACCATGGGTGTTGTATGAAAACCTTCCTCGCCTCCTGACCATAGAAGCGGTTTGAGAGGTAATCATTAGTGAACTGCTTTGGAAAGGCCTAAAAACAAGGATGTGCATAAATATCCTCTCTATATTAGAAATGGGGCAAAGGAATAAAAAAGGCAAGGTATAATAGTTAGTACCATCCTGTAGTGAACCGATGTCTTCTTCATTGTGCAGACAAAGATCTTGTTGTTTTTTGTTGCTAATTTCTTTATCCTAACAATATTTCTAAGTTTCTTGACTTGACTGATATTCATGGACAAATCATTTCCCCATATGCAAAAAGGGTCAAACAGTGGATCAAAATTTGTGACAGCAGGACCTACATGTGCAAGACCAAATTGTTAAAAAACTAAATATTAGAATGGTTCCTGCAATTGCACAATAATGTGCTATTAGACAACGGACCATGCACGTGCTAACCTCGATTGTAAACCTCGGTACTTCCCATTGTTTCCCTGTAGCACATATAAGGTAGTTAGTCATCAGGTTAAGTAAGGGTTCGCATGCTATCAGTAAAATATGTTGATGAAAAATAAGCACATTGCATATTCATCAGATTAATTCAAGCCACATGGAAAATCCATTTATCCAAACCAAGCATGATTAAGAACTACGAAATATAGCACTTGTATATGTTTCTCATGTATTAAGTGCAGCCAAATTCGATTTATTCCTCACATGCACAACAATACAAAATTCTACCCACGACAATTGGACATCGCATTGCAGAATTGAACCAAGCAGTTAGCTAAACACCACAACAAATGAACCAAACATTAACTGAGAACCACATTGCACAATATAACATACTCCTAATAGAAGATCAGACAGTTAACCAAACCAAGCATGCTTAACAACTTGGAAATATAGCAATTGTATTTTTTCTCATGTATTTACTACAACCAAATTCAATATATTCCTCACATGGTATACAATAACAGAATGCACCCACAACAATTGAACATTGCAATGCAGAATTGAACCAAACAGCCAACCGTGTCGCGTCAGCGGCGCGCGAGGCGTTGATGGTGGCCTCAACAGCGAGGTGGTCCTCCAAGATCTGGGGGTCAACACGAATGGCGGCCATCGCGACCTCATCCGCATGTGCGGCCGCAATTTGCTTCTCCGCTGCCAAATGGTCCCTGGGACCCTGGCTATACTGCGTGCACCATGGCTTAGGGTGGCGCTTATTTGGTGCATGGGGTCGGTGATTTGGGTGGAAGGTGTCGCGTTGGTGGTCGGGGCATGTGGGATGTGGAAGGAGAAGGAGGATGGGGGTCAGAGGTTGGGTGTGGATTACCTGCCTGGATAGGCGAGGCCGAGCAGTGTGGAGGAGGGTCGCCGGTGAGGAGGCGGCGCTGCAAACAAGGAGTGAAGGTTTCAACTTGGAAAGGAAGGCGAAAACAGGGGAAATATGGCTTTCGGTAAGGGGGAGGGGCGGGGAGGTAGATATTTCCACGGAAGCCGAAAATTTGGAATCACTTCAGTAAGAAAAACTGGCGCGCAAAGTGTCATCAGACACGGTCCCTTATTCAGAACTGTGTATGATATGTGAACATCACAAACGATTCAGAGAGCTTAACCCGTGTCTGTTGAGTTTGAACGTCAAAAATTTTGGTTCGAATTTCCCTGGTTACAGTGGTCATCCACGTCATTGCATAATTTGGGTACACAAAGGAGACTACAACACACCCACACTTCTTAATCGAGCAAGTTCATCAATTAAACAGAGCTAGCTGACCTAAACATTACTCTAACAAATTAAAGACCAGCGTCTTAATTAAACAAAACAAAGAGTACTACTAGGGCTGGTGCTCGTCGATCTCCGCCACCGCCACCTCCATGTCCAACTCGCGCCCGACGGTCTCCTGGGCCCACGTCCATACTCGGCAAGCATCTCGCCATCCGTGTCCGCCATATCTTTGGAATAGGCCGGCACAACCTCGGCGTGGGCGGCCGCGATCTAGGCTCTGGCGGGCTCTGTCATGGCAAGGTATGCCACGCAGGAACGGAAGGCTACTCGAACTCTCTCAGCGGTTGCCAACTCTTCGGCCGTGGGTTGCCGACCATTGTTGGAGAAGCTTCATTCGATTTGTGTGGTGATCACCACGAGTTGGGCGTGGATGGCTTCAACATGGCAGTGGGCAGCCTCCATCAGGGCTAAGGCCGCCGCTGCGGAATGGACAGCTGTTGTGCCGCTCTCGCCAGTTGCTATCCCCGAGGCAGATGCTGCTACCGCCGCCTGAGAAGCAACAGCAGCCGTTTGGGCTGCCTTGGTCGCCCGGACGCATACTGCGGTCACCCTCACGAAGCTTGTTAGCACGCGGCTACGGCCATGCTCTTGCCAGAGTGGGCCGCCAAAGTTGCCCTCACGACATGGGCCCACGTCCCCATCTTTCACCGGCGACGAACGAATAGTGAAATAATATTTGAGGAGTGAGCTAGAGTGCTTGACACGCCGGCGGTGGACTGTAGCCGATGCACCTTCTCGCGTAAGCCTTAGGCGTACTATACACCGACAGTGCTCCAAGATATTTTGTGCTGGATCTCACATGGTTGGTGATAATAAACTGTGTGCGATCTACTTGATTTATCGTCTTGATTTGAATTACGTAATGGGCTCACAACTACAAAGGATGGTGTTTGAATTGCTAGAACTTTTATCTGTAGTGAACATGCAACTATAGGTGTGTCGTCAAAAAATTGGAATTATTCAGGGTTTGTTTGGTCATTTTTATACATTAACTTGGTTTTGTAGGCATTTCAGGTGCATAATTCAAATTTGAACTACATGCACATGCTCCAGTGCATATAAACGGGTTGAAAAATGAAATCTGTGTCCTTGGTTGCATGCTTAGGTCCCATGTAAGAAATGGGAATGAATGTCACACGCCCTGCCACCATCGCTCGGCCGCAAACATTGAGATACCTGGTTTTTAAATTCTAGTAAATCCAAAACTCGTTTGAAATTCATGAAAGTTGGCATGCTATCATGGAGCGGCATCAACATGTCGTGGTAAATTTTTTGTCCCATTTGGGGCAGGTTTGGGTATAAGATTCTCACAAACCAGAGCTTCTCACAACAAGCGTGATGGTTTCGGTAGGGAATGTGCCACCTTTGGGGACGAAACAATGTCCGTTGCCTCTTATTGCTTTCAAAAAAATTCGAGTGTCAACATAGAACAACAGGAGTGTCGTGTTTAATTTTGGAATTTTTCGGGGTTCATTTGGACATTTTTATACATTAACTCGGTTTCCCAGGTGTTTTATGTGCATAAGTCAAATTTGGACTGCATGCACATTCTCCAATGCATATAAACTGGTTGAAAAATCAAATATGTGTCCTTGGTTGCATGCTTAGGTCCCATGCAAGAAATGAGAATGAATTTTAAACACCCTGCTAATGTTGCTTGAAGCTACGTCGATATTTCCCCAAAGAGGAAGGGATGATGCAGCACAGCGGCGGTAGGTATTTCCCTCAGATATGAAACCAAGGTTATCGGACCAGTAGGAGAACCAAGAAACACAGCATAAACAGCCCCTGCACACAGATAACAAACCCTCGCAACCCGACGTGTTAAAGGGGTTGTCAATCCCTTTCGGGTAAACGGTGCCAGAAATTGGTGGGTGACGGGAGAAAGTTGTAATAGATTGAATAAATAGATTGCAAATAAAATAAAGTGCGGCAAAGTATTTTTGGGTTTTTGGATTACTAGATCTGAATATAAAAGCAAATAAAAATAGATCGCAAAGGCGAATAATATGAGAAAGAAGACCCAGGGGCCGTAGGTTTCACTAGTGGCTTCTCTCGAGAAAAAATAGCAAAGCGGTGGGTGAACAAATTACTATTGGGCAATTGATAGAACTTCAAATAATTATGACGATATCCAGGCAATGATCATTATATAGGCATCACGTCCAAGATTAGTAGACCGACTCCTGCGTGCATCTACTACTATTACTCCACACATCGACCGCTATCCAGCATGCATCTAGTGTATTAAGTTCATGGAGAAACAGAGTAATGCAATAAGAACGATTACATGATGTAGACAATATCTATCTATGTAGAGATAGACCCCCATCATTTTATCCTTAGTAGCAATGATACATACGTGTCGTTTCCCTTTCTGTCACTGGGATCAAGCACCGTAAGATCGAACCCACTACAAAGCACATCTTCCCATTGCAAGATAAATAGATCAAGTTGGCCAAACAAAACCCAAATATCGGAGAAGAAATACGAGGCTATAAGAGATCATGCATAAAAGAGATCAAAGAAACTCAAATACTTCCATGGATATAAAAAGATAGATCTGATCATAAACTCAAAGTTCATCGATCCCAACAAACACACGCAAAAAAGTTACATCATATGGATCTCCAAGAGACCATTGTATTGAGAATCAAGAGAGAGAGAGAGAGAGAGAGAGAGATAAAAGCCATCTAGCTACTAACTACGGACCCGAAGGTCTACAAAGAACTACTCACGCATCATCGGAGAGGCACCAACGGAGGTGGTGAACCCCATCTGAGATGGTGTCTAGATTGGATCTGGTGGTTCTGGACTCTGTGGCGGCTGGATGAATATTTCGTCGACTCCCCTAGGGTTCTAGGATTTTTGGGGTATTTATAGAGCAAAGAGGCCGTTC